>NW_026912177.1:0-71000 GCF_963662255.1 Cinclus cinclus | reverse complement strand
GGGTTAAGAGAAGCAAGGATCCATTGTGACCCAATGGAGGCTAACAATCTAATAATCCCTTTTGACACCAATGGGCCTAAAAGGGTCAGGGATGTATTGTGAATGCATGGGGCCCAGTGAAAACATGGTACAATCAAGCCACCATGGAGGCCAAGAATCAAATGATTCATTGTGACATCAAGTGGCCTAAAAGGGCATGGGATGCATTGTGACACCACAGGGGTTAAGAGAAGTAAGGAACCATTGTGACCCAATGTAGGCTAACAATCTAAGAATCCCTTTTGAAACCAGGGGGGGCAAAAGGACCACGGATGAACTCTGACAGCATGGGGACCTATAGAATCAAGGAACCGTTATGACACCATGAAGACCAAGATCAAATGGTTCATTGTAAGACCAAGCGGTCTAAAAGGGCTTGGAATGCATTGTGACAGCACAGAGGTTAAGAGAAGCAAGGAACCATTGTGACCCAATGCAGGCTAACAATCTAAGAATCCTTCTTGACACCAGGGGGCGCAAAAGGACCACGGATGAACTCTGACAGCATGGCGACCTATAGAAGCAAGGAACCATTATGCCACCATGAAGGCCAAGAATCAAACGATTCATTGTGACATCAAGTGGCCTAAAAGGGCTTGGAATGCATTGTGACACCACAGAGGTTAAGAGAAGCAAGGAACCATTGTGACCCTATGCAGGCTAACAATCTAATGATCCCTTGTGGCACCAGGGGGTATAAAAAGGGCCAGGGATGGATTGTTACAGCACGGGGACCAATAGAAGCAAGGATCTATTATGACACCATGAAGGCCAAGAATCAAATGGTTCATTGTAAGACCAAGTGGCCTAAAAGGGCTTGGAATGCATTGTGACACCACAGAGGTTAAGAGAAGCAAGGAACCATTGTGACCCAATGCAGGCTAACAATCTAATAATCCCTTTTGACACCAATGGGCCTAAAAGGGTCAGGGATGAATTGTGAAAGCATGGGGCCCCAGTAAAACCTGGTACAATTATGCCACCATGGAGGCCAAGAATCAAATGATTCATTGTGACATCAAGTGGCCTAAAAGGGCATGGGATGCATTGTGACACCACAGGGGTTAAGAGAAGCAAGGAACCATTGTGACCCAATGCAGGCTAACAATCTAAGAATCCCTTTTGAAACCAGGTGGCGCAAAAGGACCACGGATGAACTCTGACAGCATGGGGACCTATAGAAGCAAGGAACCATTATGACACCATGAAGGCCAAGAATCAAATGGTTCATTGTAAGACCAAGTGGCCTAAAAGGGCTTGGAATGCATTGTGACACCACAGAGGTTAAGAGAAGCAAGGAATCATTGTGACCCAATGCAGGCTAACAATCTAATGATCCCTTGTGACACCAGGGGGTATAAAAAGGGCCAGGGATGGATTGTTACAGCACGGGGACCAATAGAAGCAAGGATCTATTATGCCACAATGGAGGCCAAGAATCAAATAATTCATTGTGACATCAAGTAGCCTAAAAGGGCATGGGATGCATTGTGACAGCACAGGGGTTAAGAGAAGCAAGGATCCATTGTGACCCAATGGAGGCTAACAATCTAATGATCCCTTTTGACACCAATGGGCCTAAAAGGGCAGGGATGTATTGTGAAAGCATGGGGCTCAATTAAAACCTGGTACAATTTCGCCACCATGGAGGCCAAGAATCAAATGATTCATTGTGACATCAAGTGGCCTAAAGGGGCATGGGATGCATTGTGACACCACAGGGGTTTAAGAGAAGCAAGGAACCATTGTGACCCAATGCAGGCTAACAATCTAAGAATCCCTTGTGGCACAAGGGGGCGCAAAATGACCACGGATGAACTCTGACAGCATGGGGAGCTATAGAAGCAAGGAACCATTATGACACCATGAAGGCCAAGAATCAAATGGTTCATTGTGACATCAAGTGGCCTAAAAGGGCTTGGAATGCATTGTGACACCACAGAGGTTAATAGAAGGAAGGAACCATTGTGACCCTATGCAGGCTAACAATCTAATGATCCCTTGTGGCACCAGGGGGTATAAAAAGGGCCAGGGATGGATTGTTACAGCACGGGGACCAATAGAAGCAAGGATCTATTATGCCACCGTGGAGGCCAAGAATCAAATGATTCATTGTGACATCAAGTGGCCTAAAAGGGCATGGGATGCATTGTGACAGCACAGGGGTTAAGAGAAGCAAGGATCCATTGTGACCCAATGGAGGCTAACAATGTAAGGATCCCTTTTGACACCAATGGGCCTAAAAGGGTCAGGGATGTATTGTGAAAGCATGGGGCCCAATGAAAACCTGGTACAATTACGCCACCATGGAGGCCAAGAATCAAATGATTCATTGTGACATCAAGTGGCCTAAAAGGGCATGGGATGCATTGTGACACCACAGGAGTTAAGAGAACCAAGGAACCATTGTGACCCAATGCAGGCTAACAATCTAAGAATCCCTTGTGACCCCAGGGGGCGCAAAAGGGCCACGGATGGACTCTGACAGCATGGGGACCTATAGAAGCAAGGAACCATTATGACACCATGAAGGCCAAGAATCAAATGGTTCATTGTGACATCAAGTGGCCTAAAAGGGCTTAGAATGCATTGTGACAGCACAGAGGTTAAGAGAAGCAAGGAACCATTGTGACCCAATGCAGGCTAACAATCTAATGATCCCTTGTGGCACCGGGGGGTATAAAAAGGGCCAGGGATGGATTGTTACAGCACGGGGACCAATAGAAGCAAGGATCTATTATCCCACCATGGAGGCCAAGAATCAAATGATTCATTGTGACATCAAGTGGCCTAAAAGGGCATGGGATGCATTGTGACACCACAGAGGTTAAGAGAAGCAAGGAACCATTGTGACCCAATGCAGGCTAACAATCTAATGATCCCTTGTGACACCAATGGGCCTAAAAGGGCCAGGGATGAATTGTTACAACACGGGGACCAATAGAAGCAAGGATCTATTATGCCACCATGGAGGCCAAGAATCAAATGATTCATTGTGACATCAAGTGGCCTAAAAGGGCATGGGATGCATTGTGACAGCACAGAGGTTAAGAGAAGCAAGGAACCATTGTGACCCTATGCAGGCTAACAATCTAATGATCCCTTGTGGCACCAGGGGGTATAAAAAGGGCCAGGGATGGATTGTTACAGCACGGGGACCAATGGAAGCAAGGATCTATTATGCCACCGTGGAGGCCAAGAATCAAATGATTCATTGTGACATCAAGTGGCCTAAAAGGGCATGGGATGCATTGTGACACCACAGAGGTTAAGAGAAGCAAGGATCCATTGTGACCCAATGTAGGCTAACAATCTAATGATCCCTTTTGACACCAATGGGCCTAAAAGGGACAGGGATGTATTGTGAAAGCATGGGGCCCAATTAAAACCTGGTACAATTACGCCACCATGGAGGCCAAGAATCAAATGATTCATTGTGACAACAAGTGGCCTAAAAGGGCATGGGATGCATTGTGACACCACAGGGGTTAAGAGAAGCAAGGAACCATTGTGACCCAATGTAGGCTAACAATCTAAGAATCCCTTTTGACACCAGGGGGCGCAAAAGGACCACGGATGAACTCTGACAGCATGGGGAGCTATAGAAGCAAGGAACCATTATGACACCATGAAGGCCAAGAATCAAATGGTTCATTGTAAGACCAAGTGGCCTAAAAGGGCTTGGAATGCATTGTGACACCAGAGAGGTTAAGAGAAGCAAGGAACCATTGTGACCCAATGCAGGCTAACAATCTAATGATCCCTTGTGACACCAATGGGCCTAAAAGGGGCAGGGATGAATTGTTACAGCACGGGGACCAATAGAAGCAAGGATCTATTATGCCACCATGGAGGCCAAGAATCAAATAATTCATTGTGACATCAAGTGGCCTAAAAGGGCATGGAATGCATTGTGACAGCACAGGCGTTAAGAGAAGCAAGGATCCATTGTGACCCAATGGAGGCTAACAATCTAATGATCCCTTTTGACACCAATGGGCCTAAAAGGGGCAGGGATGATTTGTGAAAGCATGGGGCCCAATGAAAACCTGGTACAATTTCGCCAACATGGAGGCCAATAATCAAATGATTCATTGTGACAGCAAGTGGCCTAAAAGGGCATGGGATGCATTGTGACACCACAGAGGTTAAGAGAAGCAAGGAACCATTGTGACCCAATGCAGGCTAACAATCTAATGATCCCTTGTGACACCAATGGGCCTAAAAGGGGCAGGGATGAATTGTTACAACACGGGGACCAATAGAAGCAAGGATCTATTATGCCACCATGGAGGCCAAGAATCAAATGATTCATTGTGACATCAAGTGGCCTAAAAGGGCATGGGATGCATTGTGACAGCACAGGCGTTAAGAGAAGCAAGGATCCATTGTGACCCAATGTAGGCTAACAATCTAATGATCCCTTTTGACACCAATGGGCCTAAAAGGAGCAGGGATGTATTGTGAAAGCATGGGGCCCAATTAAAACCTGGTACAATTACGCCACCATGGAGGCCAAGAATCAAATGATTCATTGTGACATCAAGTGGCCTAAAAGGGCATGGGATGCATTGTGACACCACAGGGGTTAAGAGAAGCAAGGAACCATTGTGACCCAATGTAGGCTAACAATCTAAGAATCCCTTTTGACACCAGGGGGCGCAAAAGGACCATGGATGAACTCTGACAGCATGGGGAGCTATAGAAGCAAGGAGCAACTATGACACCATGAAGGCCAAGAATCAAATGGTTCATTGTAAGACCAAGTGGCCTAAAAGGGCTTGGAATGCATTGTGACACCACAGAGGTTAAGAGAAGCAAGGAACCATTGTGACCCAATGCAGGCTAACAATCTAATGATCCCTTGTGGCACCAGGGGGTATAAAAAGGGCCAGGGATGGATTGTTACAGCACGGGGACCAATAGAAGCAAGGATCTATTATGCCACCGTGCAGGCCAAGAATCAAATGATTCATTGTGACATCAAGTGGCCTAAAAGGGCATGGGATGCATTGTGACAGCACAGGGGTTAAGAGAGGCAAGGATCCATTGTGACCCAATGGAGGCTAACAATCTAATAATCCCTTTTGACACCAATGGGCCTAAAAGGGGCAGGGATGTATTGTGAAAGCATGGGGCCCAATGAAAACCTGGTACAATTACGCCACCATGGAGGCCAAGAATCAAATGATTCATTGTGACATCAAGTGGCCTAAAAGGGCATGGGATGCATTGTGACACCACAGGAGTTAAGAGAACTAAGGAACCATTGTGACCCAATGCAGGCTAACAATCTAAGAATCCCTTGTGACCCCAGGGGGTGCAAAAGGGCCACGGATGGACTCTGACAGCATGGGGACCTATAGAAGCAAGGAACCATTATGACACCATGAAGGCCAAGAATCAAATGGTTCATTGTGACATCAAGTGGCCTAAAAGGGCTTGGAATGCATTGTGACAGCACAGAGGTTAAGAGAAGCAAGGAACCATTGTGACCCAATGCAGGCTAACAATCTAATGATCCCTTGTGGCACCAATGGGCCTAAAAGTGGCGGGGATCGATTGTTACAGCACGGGGACCAATAGAAGCAAGGATCTATTATGCCACCAAGGAGGCCAAGAATCAAATAATTCATTGTGACATCAAGTGGCCGAAAAGGGCATGGGATGCATTGTGACAGCACAGGCGTTAAGAGAAGCAAGGAACCATTGTGACCCAATGCAGGCTAACAATCTAATGATCCCTTGTGACACCAAGGGGCCTAAAAGGGCCAGGGATGAATTGCGAAAGCATGGGGCCCAAGTAAAACCTGGTACAATTATGCCACCATGGAGGCCAAGAATCAAATGATTCATTGTGACATCAAGTGGCCTAAAAGGGCATGGGATGCATTGTGACACCACAGGGGTTAAGAGATGCAAGGATCCATTGTGACCCAATGGAGGCTAATAATCCCAGGATCCCATTTGACACCAGGGGGCGTAAAAGGGCCACTGATGAATTGTGACAGCATGGGGCCCAAGAGAAACAAGGAACCATTATGACACCATGGAGGCCAAGAATCAAATGATTCATTGTGACATCAAGTGGCCTAAAAGGGCATGGAATGCATTGTGACACCACAGAGGTTAAGAGAAGCAAGGAATCATTGTGACCCAATGCAGGCTAACAATCTAATGATCCCTTGTGACACCAATGGGCCTAAAAGGGGCAGGGATGATTTGTGAAAGCATGGGGCCCCAGTAAAACCTGGTACAATTATGCCACCATGGAGGCCAAGAATCAAATGATTCATTGTGACATCAAGTGGCCTAAAAGGGCATGGGATGCATTGTGACACCACAGGGGTTAAGAGAAGCAAGGAACCATTGTGACCCAATGCAGGCTAACAATCTAATGATCCCTTGTGGCACCAGGGGGTATAAAAAGGGCCAGGGATGGATTGTTACAGCACGGGGACCAATAGAAGCAAGGATCTATTATGCCACCGTGGAGGCCAAGAATCAAATGATTCATTGTGACATCAAGTGGCCTAAAAGGGCATGGGATGCATTGTGACAGCACAGGGGTTAAGAGAAGCAAGGATCCATTGTGACCCAATGGAGGCTAACAATCTAATAATCCCTTTTGACACCAATGGGCCTAAAAGGGGCAGGGATGTATTGTGAAAGCATGGGGCCCAATGAAAACCTGGTACAATTACGCCACCATGGAGGCCAAGAATCAAATGATTCATTGTGACATCAAGTGGCCTAAAAGGGCATGGGATGCATTGTGACACCACAGGAGTTAAGAGAACCAAGGAACCATTGTGACCCAATGCAGGCTAACAATCTAAGAATCCCTTGTGACACCAGGGGGCGAAAAAGGGCCACGGATGGACTCTGACAGCATGGGGACCTATAGAAGCAAGGAACCATTATGACACTGTGAAGGCCAAGAATCAAATAATTCATTGTGACATCAAGTGGCCTAAAAGGGCTTGGAATGCATTGTGACAGCACAGAGGTTAAGAGAAGCAAGGAACCATTGTGACCCAATGCAGGCTAACAATCTAATGATCCCTTGTGGCACCAGGGGGTATAAAAAGGGCCAGGGATGGATTGTTACAGCACGGGGACCAATAGAATCAAGGATCTATAATGCCACCATGGAGGCCAAGAATCAAACGATTCATTGTGACATCAAGTGGCCTAAAAGGGCATGGGATGCATTGTGACAGCACAGAGGTTAAGAGAAGCAAGGAACCATTGTGACCCAATGCAGGCTAACAATCTAATGATCCCTTGTGACACCAATGGGCCTAAAAGGGGCAGGGATGAATTGTTACAACACGGGGACCAATAAAAGCAAGGATCTATTATGCCACCATGGAGGCCAAGAATCAAATGATTCATTGTGACATCAAGTGGCCTAAAAGGGCATGGGATGCATTGTGACAGCACAGAGGTTAAGAGAAGCAAGGAACCATTGTGACCCAATGCAGGCTAACAATCTAATGATCCCTTGTGGCACCAGGGGGTATAAATAGGGCCAGGGATGGATTGTTACAGCACGGGGACCAATGGAAGCAAGGATCTATTATGCCACCGTGGACGCCAAGAATCAAATGATTCATTGTGACATCAAGTGGCCTAAAAGGGCATGGGATGCATTGTGACACCACAGAGGTTAAGAGAAGCAAGGAACCATTGTGACCCAATGCAGGCTAACAATCTAATGATCCCTTGTGACACCAATGGGCCTAAAAGGGGCAGGGATGAATTGTTACAGCACGGGGACCAATAGAAGCAAGGATCTATTATGCCACCATGGAGGCCAAGAATCAAATGATTCATTGTGACATCAACTGGCCTAAAAGGGCATGGGATGCATTGTGACACCACAGAGGTTAAGAGAAGCAAGGAACCATTGTGACCCATTGCAGGCTAACAATCTAATGATCCCTTGTGGCACCAGGGGGTATAAAAAGGGCCAGGGATGGATTGTTACAGCACGGGGACTAATAGAAGCAAGGATCTATTATGCCACCATGGAGGCCAAGAATCAAATAATTCATTGTGACATCAAGTGGCCTAAAAGGGCATGGGATGCATTGTGACAGCACAGGGGTTAAGAAAAGCAAGGATGCATTGTGACCCAATGGAGGCTAACAATCTAATGATCCCTTGTGACACCAATGGGCCTAAAAGGGGCAGGGATGTATTGTGAAAGCATGGGGCCCAGTGAAAACATGGTACAATCAAGCCACCATGGAGGCCAAGAATCAAATGATTCATTGTGACATCAAGTGGCCTAAAAGGGCATGGGATGCATTGTGACACCACAGGGGTTAAGAGAAGCAAGGCACCATTGCAACCCTATGTAGGCTAAGAATCTAAGAATCCCTTTTGACACCAGGGGGCGCAAAAGGACCACGGATGAACTCTGACAGCATGGGGAGCTATAGAAGCAAGGAACCATTATGACACCATGAAGGCCAAGATTCAAATGATTCATTGTGACATCAAGTGGCCTAAAAGGGCATGGGATGCATTGTGACAGCACAGAGGTTAAGAGAAGCAAGGAACCATTGTGTCCCAATGCAGGCTAACAATCTAATGATCCCTTGTGGCACCAGGGGGTATAAAAAGGGCCAGGGATGAATTGTGACAGCATGGGGCCCAATAGAAACAAGGAACCATTATGACACCATGGAGGCCAAGAATCAAATGATTCATTGTGACATCAAGTGGCCTAAAAGGGCATGGGATGCATTGTGACACCACAGAGGTTAAGAGAAGCAAGGAACCATTGTGACCTAACAAAACAGGCTAACAATCTAATGATCCCTAGTGACACCAATGGGCCTAAAAGGGCCAGGGATGGATTGTTACAGCACGGGGACCAATAGAAGCAAGGATCTATTATGCCACCATGGAGGCCAAGAATCAAATGATTCATTGTGACATCAAGTGGCCTAAAAGGGCATGGGATGCATTGTGACACCACAGGGGTTAAGAGAACCAAGGAACCATTGTGACCCAATGTAGGCTAACAATCTAAGAATCCCTTGTGACACCAGGGGGCGCAAAAGGGCCACGGATGGACTCTGACAGCATGGGGACCTATGGAAGCAAGGAACCATTTTGACACCATGAAGGCCAAGAATCAAATGGTTCATTGTAAGACCAAGTGGCCTAAAAGGGCTTGGAATGCATTGTGACACCACAGAGGTTAAGAGAAGCAAGGAACCATTGTGACCCAATGCAGGCTAACAATCTAATGATCCCTTGTGACAACAAAGGGCCTAAAAGGGCCAGGGATGGTTTGTTACAGCACGGGGACCAATAGAAGCAAGGATCTATTATGCCACCATGGAGGCCAAGAATCAAATGATTCATTGTGACATCAAGTGGCCTAAAAGGGCATGGGATGCATTGTGACAGCACAGGGGTTAAGAGAAGCAAGGATCCATTGTGACCCAATGGAGGCTAACAATCTAATGATCCCTTTTGACACCAATGGGCCTAAAAGGGCAGGGATGTATTGTGAAAGCATGGGGCCCAATTAAGACCTGGTACAATTTCGCCACCATGGAGGCCAAGAATCAAATGATTCATTGTGACATCAAGTGGCCTAAAAGGGCATGGGATGCATTGTGACACCACAGAGGTTAAGAGAAGCAAGGAACCATTGTTACCCAATGCAGGCTAACAATCTAATGATCCCTTGTGGCACCAGGGGGTATAAAAAGGGCCAGGGATGGATTGTTACAGCACGGGGACCAATAGAAGCAAGGATCTATTATGCCGCCGTGGAGGCCAAGAATCAAATGATTTATTGTGACATCAACTGGCCTAAAAGGGCATGGGATGCATTGTGACAGCACAGGCGTTAAGAGAAGCAAGGATCCATTGTGACCCAATGTAGGCTAACAATCTAATGATCCCTTTTGACACCAATGGGCCTAAAAGGGGCAGGGATGTATTGTGAAAGCATGGGGCCCAATTAAAACCTGGTACAATTACGCCACCATGGAGGCCAAGAATCAAATGATTCATTGTGACATCAAGTGGCCTAAAAGGGCATGGGATGCATTGTGACACCACAGGGGTTAAGAGAAGCAAGGAACCATTGCGACCCAATGCAGGCTAACAATCGAAGAATCCCTTTTGACACCAGGGGGCGCAAAAGGACCATGAATGAACTCTGACAGCATGGGGAGCTATAGAAGCAAGGAACAATTATGACACCATGAAGGCCAAGAATCAAATGGTTCATTGTAAGACCAAGTGGCCTAAAAGGGCTTGGAATGCATTGTGACAGCACAGAGGTTAAGAGAAGCAAGGAACCATTGTGACCCAATGCAGGCTAACAATCTAATGATCCCTTGTGGCACCAGGGGGTATAAAAAGGGCCAGGGATGGATTGTTACAGCACGGGGACCAATAGAAGCAAGGATCTATTATGCCACCGTGGAGGCCAAGAATCAAATGATTCATTGTGACATCAAGTGGCCTAAAAGGGCATGGGATGCATTGTGACAGCACAGGGGTTAAGAGAAGCAAGGATCCATTGTGACCCAATGGAGGCTAACAATCTAATGATCCCTTGTGACACCAATGGGCCTAAAAGGGGCAGGGATGTATTGTGAAAGCATGGGGCCCAATTAAAACCTGGTACAATTACGCCACCATGGAGGCCAAGAATCAAATGATTCATTGTGACATCAAGTGGCCTAAAAGGGCATGGGATGCATTGTGACACCACAGGGGTTAAGAGAAGCAAGGAACCATTGCGACCCAATGCAGGCTAACAATCTAAGAATCCCTTTTGACACCAGGGGGCGCAAAAGGACCATGAATGAACTCTGACAGCATGGGGAGCTATAGAAGCAAGGAACAATTATGACACCATGAAGGCCAAGAATCAAATGGTTCATTGTAAGACCAAGTGGCCTAAAAGGGCTTGGAATGCATTGTGACAGCACAGAGGTTAAGAGAAGCAAGGAACCATTGTGACCCAATGCAGGCTAACAATCTAATGATCCCTTGTGGCACCAGGGGGTATAAAAAGGGCCAGGGATGGATTGTTACAGCACGGGGACCAATAGAAGCAAGGATCTATTATGCCACCGTGGAGGCCAAGAATCAAATGATTCATTGTGACATCAAGTGGCCTAAAAGGGCATGGGATGCATTGTGACAGCACAGGGGTTAAGAGAAGCAAGGATCCATTGTGACCCAATGGAGGCTAACAATCTAATGATCCCTTGTGACACCAATGGGCCTAAAAGGGGCAGGGATGTATTGTGAAAGCATGGGGCCCAATTAAAACCTGGTACAATTACGCCACCATGGAGGCCAAGAATCAAATGATTCATTGTGACATCAAGTGGCCTAAAAGGGCATGGGATGCATTGTGACAGCACAGGGGTTAAGAGAAGCAAGGATCCATTGTGACCCAATGGAGGCTAACAATCTAATGATCCCTTGTGACACCAATGGGCCTAAAAGGGGCAGGGATGTATTGTGAAAGCATGGGGCCCAATTAAAACCTGGTACAATTACGCCACCATGGAGGCCAAGAATCAAATGATTCATTGTGACATCAAGTGGCCTAAAAGGGCATGGGATGCATTGTGACACCACAGGGGTTAAGAGAAGCAAGGAACCATTGCGACCCAATGCAGGCTAACAATCTAAGAATCCCTTTTGACACCAGGGGGCGCAAAAGGACCACGGATGAACTCTGACAGCATGGGGACCAATAGAAGCAAGGAACCATTATGACACCATGAAGGCCAAGAATCAAATGGTTCATTGTGACATCAAGTGGCCTAAAAGGGCATGGGATGCATTGTGACAGCACAGAGGTTAAGAGAAACAAGGATCCATTGTGACCCAATGGAGGCTAATAATCCCAAGATCCCATTTGACACCAGGGGCGGGAATAGGGCCAGGGATGAATTGTGACAGCATGGGGCCCAATAGAAACAAGGAACCATTATGACACCATGGAGGCCAAGAATCAAATGATTCATTGTGACATCAAGTGGCCTAAAAGGGCATGGGATGCATTGTGACACCACAGGGGTTAAGAGAAGCAAGGAACCATTGTGACCCAATGCAGGCTAACAATCTAATGATCCCTTGTGACACCAATGGGCCTAAAAGGGGCAGAGATGAATTGTTACAACACGGGGACCAATAGAAGCAAGGATCTATTATGCCACCATGGAGGCCAAGAATCAAATGATTCATTGTGACATCAAGTGGCCTAAAAGGGCATGGGATGCATTGTGACAGCACAGAGGATAAGAGAAGCAAGGAACCATTGTGACCCAATGCAGGCTAACAATCTAATGATCCCTTGTGGCACCAGGGGGTATAAAAAGGGCCAGGGATGGATTGTCACAGCACGGGGACCAATGGAAACAAGGATCTATTATGCCACCGTGGAGGCCAAGAATCAAATGATTCATTGTGACATCAAGTGGCCTAAAAGGGCATGGGATGCATTGTGACACCACAGAGGTTAAGAGAAGCAAGGAACCATTGTGACCCAATGCAGGCTAACAATCTAATGATCCCTTTTGACACCAATGGGCCTAAAAGGGGCAGGGATGTATTGTGAAAGTATGGGGCCCAATTAAAACCTGGTACAATTACGCCACCATGGAGGCCAAGAATCAAATGATTCATTGTGACATCAAGTGGCCTAAAAGGGCATGGGATGCATTGTGACACCACAGGGGTTAAGAGAAGCAAGGAACCATTGTGACCCAATGCAGGCTAACAATCTAATGATCCCTTGTGGCACCGGGGGGTATTAAAAGGGCCAGGGATGAATTGTGACAGCATGGGGCCCAATAGAAACAAGGAACCATTATGCCACCATGGAGGCCAAGAATCAAATGATTCATTGTGACATCAAGTGGCCTAAAAGGGCATGGGATGCATTGTGACACCACAGAGGTTAAGAGAAGCAAGGAACCATTGTGACCCAATGCAGGCTAACAATCTAATGATCCCTAGTGACACCAATGGGCCTAAAACGGCCAGGGATGGATTGTTACAGCACGGGGACCAATAGAAGCAAGGATCTATTATGCCACCATGGAGGCCAAGAATCAAATAATTCATTGTGACATCAAGTGGCCTAAAAGGGCATGGGATGCATTGTGACAGCACAGGGGTTAAGAGAAGCAAGGATCCATTGTGACCCAATGGAGGCTAACAATCTAAGAATCCCATTTGACACCAGGGGGCGTAAAAGGTCCAGGGATGAATTGTGACAGCATGGAGCCCAACAGAAACAAGGAAGCACTATGACACCATGGAGGCCAAGAATCAAATGATTCATTGTGACATCAAGTGGCCTAAAAGGGCATGGGATCCATTGTGACACCAGAGAGGTTAAGAGAAGCAAGGAACCATTGTGACCCAATGTAGGCTAACAATCTAAGAATCCCTTTTGACACCAGGGGGCGCAAAAGGACCACGGATGAACTCTGACAGCATGGGGAGCTATAGAAGCAAGGAACCATTATGACACCATGAAGGCCAAGAATCAAATGGTTCATTGTAAGACCAAGTGGCCTAAAAGGGCTTGGAATGCATTGTGACACCAGAGAGGTTAAGAGAAGCAAGGAACCATTGTGACCCAATGCAGGCTAACAATCTAATGATCCCTTGTGACACCAATGGGCCTAAAAGGGGCAGGGATGAATTGTTACAGCACGGGGACCAATAGAAGCAAGGATCTATTATGCCACCATGGAGGCCAAGAATCAAATAATTCATTGTGACATCAAGTGGCCTAAAAGGGCATGGAATGCATTGTGACAGCACAGGCGTTAAGAGAAGCAAGGATCCATTGTGACCCAATGGAGGCTAACAATCTAATGATCCCTTTTGACACCAATGGGCCTAAAAGGGGCAGGGATGATTTGTGAAAGCATGGGGCCCAATGAAAACCTGGTACAATTTCGCCAACATGGAGGCCAATAAACAAATGATTCATTGTGACAGCAAGTGGCCTAAAAGGGCATGGGATGCATTGTGACACCACAGAGGTTAAGAGAAGCAAGGAACCATTGTGACCCAATGCAGGCTAACAATCTAATGATCCCTTGTGACACCAATGGGCCTAAAAGGGGCAGGGATGAATTGTTACAACACGGGGACCAATAGAAGCAAGGATCTATTATGCCACCATGGAGGCCAAGAATCAAATGATTCATTGTGACATCAAGTGGCCTAAAAGGGCATGGGATGCATTGTGACAGCACAGGCGTTAAGAGAAGCAAGGATCCATTGTGACCCAATGTAGGCTAACAATCTAATGATCCCTTTTGACACCAATGGGCCTAAAAGGAGCAGGGATGTATTGTGAAAGCATGGGGCCCAATTAAAACCTGGTACAATTACGCCACCATGGAGGCCAAGAATCAAATGATTCATTGTGACATCAAGTGGCCTAAAAGGGCATGGGATGCATTGTGACACCACAGGGGTTAAGAGAAGCAAGGAACCATTGTGACCCAATGTAGGCTAACAATCTAAGAATCCCTTTTGACACCAGGGGGCGCAAAAGGACCATGGATGAACTCTGACAGCATGGGGAGCTATAGAAGCCAGGAGCAACTATGACACCATGAAGGCCAAGAATCAAATGGTTCATTGTAAGACCAAGTGGCCTAAAAGGGCTTGGAATGCATTGTGACACCACAGAGGTTAAGAGAAGCAAGGAACCATTGTGACCCAATGCAGGCTAACAATCTAATGATCCCTTGTGGCACCAGGGGGTATAAAAAGGGCCAGGGATGGATTGTTACAGCACGGGGACCAATAGAAGCAAGGATCTATTATGCCACCGTGCAGGCCAAGAATCAAATGATTCATTGTGACATCAAGTGGCCTAAAAGGGCATGGGATGCATTGTGACAGCACAGGGGTTAAGAGAGGCAAGGATCCATTGTGACCCAATGGAGGCTAACAATCTAATAATCCCTTTTGACACCAATGGGCCTAAAAGGGGCAGGGATGTATTGTGAAAGCATGGGGCCCAATGAAAACCTGGTACAATTACGCCACCATGGAGGCCAAGAATCAAATGATTCATTGTGACATCAAGTGGCCTAAAAGGGCATGGGATGCATTGTGACACCACAGGAGTTAAGAGAACTAAGGAACCATTGTGACCCAATGCAGGCTAACAATCTAAGAATCCCTTGTGACCCCAGGGGGTGCAAAAGGGCCACGGATGGACTCTGACAGCATGGGGACCTATAGAAGCAAGGAACCATTATGACACCATGAAGGCCAAGAATCAAATGGTTCATTGTGACATCAAGTGGCCTAAAAGGGCTTGGAATGCATTGTGACAGCACAGAGGTTAAGAGAAGCAAGGAACCATTGTGACCCAATGCAGGCTAACAATCTAATGATCCCTTGTGGCACCAATGGGCCTAAAAGTGGCGGGGATCGATTGTTACAGCACGGGGACCAATAGAAGCAAGGATCTATTATGCCACCAAGGAGGCCAAGAATCAAATAATTCATTGTGACATCAAGTGGCCGAAAAGGGCATGGGATGCATTGTGACAGCACAGGCGTTAAGAGAAGCAAGGAACCATTGTGACCCAATGCAGGCTAACAATCTAATGATCCCTTGTGACACCAAGGGGCCTAAAAGGGCCAGGGATGAATTGCGAAAGCATGGGGCCCAAGTAAAACCTGGTACAATTATGCCACCATGGAGGCCAAGAATCAAATGATTCATTGTGACATCAAGTGGCCTAAAAGGGCATGGGATGCATTGTGACACCACAGGGGTTAAGAGATGCAAGGATCCATTGTGACCCAATGGAGGCTAATAATCCCAGGATCCCATTTGACACCAGGGGGCGTAAAAGGGCCACTGATGAATTGTGACAGCATGGGGCCCAAGAGAAACAAGGAACCATTATGACACCATGGAGGCCAAGAATCAAATGATTCATTGTGACATCAAGTGGCCTAAAAGGGCATGGAATGCATTGTGACACCACAGAGGTTAAGAGAAGCAAGGAATCATTGTGACCCAATGCAGGCTAACAATCTAATGATCCCTTGTGACACCAATGGGCCTAAAAGGGGCAGGGATGATTTGTGAAAGCATGGGGCCCCAGTAAAACCTGGTACAATTATGCCACCATGGAGGCCAAGAATCAAATGATTCATTGTGACATCAAGTGGCCTAAAAGGGCATGGGATGCATTGTGACACCACAGGGGTTAAGAGAAGCAAGGAACCATTGTGACCCAATGCAGGCTAACAATCTAATGATCCCTTGTGGCACCAGGGGGTATAAAAAGGGCCAGGGATGGATTGTTACAGCACGGGGACCAATAGAAGCAAGGATCTATTATGCCACCGTGGAGGCCAAGAATCAAATGATTCATTGTGACATCAAGTGGCCTAAAAGGGCATGGGATGCATTGTGACAGCACAGGGGTTAAGAGAAGCAAGGATCCATTGTGACCCAATGGAGGCTAACAATCTAATAATCCCTTTTGACACCAATGGGCCTAAAAGGGGCAGGGATGTATTGTGAAAGCATGGGGCCCAATGAAAACCTGGTACAATTACGCCACCATGGAGGCCAAGAATCAAATGATTCATTGTGACATCAAGTGGCCTAAAAGGGCATGGGATGCATTGTGACACCACAGGAGTTAAGAGAACCAAGGAACCATTGTGACCCAATGCAGGCTAACAATCTAAGAATCCCTTGTGACACCAGGGGGCGAAAAAGGGCCACGGATGGACTCTGACAGCATGGGGACCTATAGAAGCAAGGAACCATTATGACACTGTGAAGGCCAAGAATCAAATAATTCATTGTGACATCAAGTGGCCTAAAAGGGCTTGGAATGCATTGTGACAGCACAGAGGTTAAGAGAAGCAAGGAACCATTGTGACCCAATGCAGGCTAACAATCTAATGATCCCTTGTGGCACCAGGGGGTATAAAAAGGGCCAGGGATGGATTGTTACAGCACGGGGACCAATAGAATCAAGGATCTATAATGCCACCATGGAGGCCAAGAATCAAACGATTCATTGTGACATCAAGTGGCCTAAAAGGGCATGGGATGCATTGTGACAGCACAGAGGTTAAGAGAAGCAAGGAACCATTGTGACCCAATGGAGGCTAACAATCTAATGATCCCTTGTGACACCAATGGGCCTAAAAGGGGCAGGGATGAATTGTTACAACACGGGGACCAATAAAAGCAAGGATCTATTATGCCACCATGGAGGCCAAGAATCAAATGATTCATTGTGACATCAAGTGGCCTAAAAGGGCATGGGATGCATTGTGACAGCACAGAGGTTAAGAGAAGCAAGGAACCATTGTGACCCAATGCAGGCTAACAATCTAATGATCCCTTGTGGCACCAGGGGGTATAAATAGGGCCAGGGATGGATTGTTACAGCACGGGGACCAATGGAAGCAAGGATCTATTATGCCACCGTGGACGCCAAGAATCAAATGATTCATTGTGACATCAAGTGGCCTAAAAGGGCATGGGATGCATTGTGACACCACAGAGGTTAAGAGAAGCAAGGAACCATTGTGACCCAATGCAGGCTAACAATCTAATGATCCCTTGTGACACCAATGGGCCTAAAAGGGGCAGGGATGAATTGTTACAGCACGGGGACCAATAGAAGCAAGGATCTATTATGCCACCATGGAGGCCAAGAATCAAATGATTCATTGTGACATCAACTGGCCTAAAAGGGCATGGGATGCATTGTGACACCACAGAGGTTAAGAGAAGCAAGGAACCATTGTGACCCATTGCAGGCTAACAATCTAATGATCCCTTGTGGCACCAGGGGGTATAAAAAGGGCCAGGGATGGATTGTTACAGCACGGGGACTAATAGAAGCAAGGATCTATTATGCCACCATGGAGGCCAAGAATCAAATAATTCATTGTGACATCAAGTGGCCTAAAAGGGCATGGGATGCATTGTGACAGCACAGGGGTTAAGAAAAGCAAGGATGCATTGTGACCCAATGGAGGCTAACAATCTAATGATCCCTTGTGACACCAATGGGCCTAAAAGGGGCAGGGATGTATTGTGAAAGCATGGGGCCCAGTGAAAACATGGTACAATCAAGCCACCATGGAGGCCAAGAATCAAATGATTCATTGTGACATCAAGTGGCCTAAAAGGGCATGGGATGCATTGTGACACCACAGGGGTTAAGAGAAGCAAGGCACCATTGCAACCCTATGTAGGCTAAGAATCTAAGAATCCCTTTTGACACCAGGGGGCGCAAAAGGACCACGGATGAACTCTGACAGCATGGGGAGCTATAGAAGCAAGGAACCATTATGACACCATGAAGGCCAAGATTCAAATGATTCATTGTGACATCAAGTGGCCTAAAAGGGCATGGGATGCATTGTGACAGCACAGAGGTTAAGAGAAGCAAGGAACCATTGTGTCCCAATGCAGGCTAACAATCTAATGATCCCTTGTGGCACCAGGGGGTATAAAAAGGGCCAGGGATGAATTGTGACAGCATGGGGCCCAATAGAAACAAGGAACCATTATGACACCATGGAGGCCAAGAATCAAATGATTCATTGTGACATCAAGTGGCCTAAAAGGGCATGGGATGCATTGTGACACCACAGAGGTTAAGAGAAGCAAGGAACCATTGTGACCTAACAAAACAGGCTAACAATCTAATGATCCCTAGTGACACCAATGGGCCTAAAAGGGCCAGGGATGGATTGTTACAGCACGGGGACCAATAGAAGCAAGGATCTATTATGCCACCATGGAGGCCAAGAATCAAATGATTCATTGTGACATCAAGTGGCCTAAAAGGGCATGGGATGCATTGTGACACCACAGGGGTTAAGAGAACCAAGGAACCATTGTGACCCAATGTAGGCTAACAATCTAAGAATCCCTTGTGACACCAGGGGGCGCAAAAGGGCCACGGATGGACTCTGACAGCATGGGGACCTATGGAAGCAAGGAACCATTTTGACACCATGAAGGCCAAGAATCAAATGGTTCATTGTAAGACCAAGTGGCCTAAAAGGGCTTGGAATGCATTGTGACACCACAGAGGTTAAGAGAAGCAAGGAACCATTGTGACCCAATGCAGGCTAACAATCTAATGATCCCTTGTGACAACAAAGGGCCTAAAAGGGCCAGGGATGGTTTGTTACAGCACGGGGACCAATAGAAGCAAGGATCTATTATGCCACCATGGAGGCCAAGAATCAAATGATTCATTGTGACATCAAGTGGCCTAAAAGGGCATGGGATGCATTGTGACAGCACAGGGGTTAAGAGAAGCAAGGATCCATTGTGACCCAATGGAGGCTAACAATCTAATGATCCCTTTTGACACCAATGGGCCTAAAAGGGCAGGGATGTATTGTGAAAGCATGGGGCCCAATTAAGACCTGGTACAATTTCGCCACCATGGAGGCCAAGAATCAAATGATTCATTGTGACATCAAGTGGCCTAAAAGGGCATGGGATGCATTGTGACACCACAGAGGTTAAGAGAAGCAAGGAACCATTGTTACCCAATGCAGGCTAACAATCTAATGATCCCTTGTGGCACCAGGGGGTATAAAAAGGGCCAGGGATGGATTGTTACAGCACGGGGACCAATAGAAGCAAGGATCTATTATGCCGCCGTGGAGGCCAAGAATCAAATGATTTATTGTGACATCAACTGGCCTAAAAGGGCATGGGATGCATTGTGACAGCACAGGCGTTAAGAGAAGCAAGGATCCATTGTGACCCAATGTAGGCTAACAATCTAATGATCCCTTTTGACACCAATGGGCCTAAAAGGGGCAGGGATGTATTGTGAAAGCATGGGGCCCAATTAAAACCTGGTACAATTACGCCACCATGGAGGCCAAGAATCAAATGATTCATTGTGACATCAAGTGGCCTAAAAGGGCATGGGATGCATTGTGACACCACAGGGGTTAAGAGAAGCAAGGAACCATTGCGACCCAATGCAGGCTAACAATCGAAGAATCCCTTTTGACACCAGGGGGCGCAAAAGGACCATGAATGAACTCTGACAGCATGGGGAGCTATAGAAGCAAGGAACAATTATGACACCATGAAGGCCAAGAATCAAATGGTTCATTGTAAGACCAAGTGGCCTAAAAGGGCTTGGAATGCATTGTGACAGCACAGAGGTTAAGAGAAGCAAGGAACCATTGTGACCCAATGCAGGCTAACAATCTAATGATCCCTTGTGGCACCAGGGGGTATAAAAAGGGCCAGGGATGGATTGTTACAGCACGGGGACCAATAGAAGCAAGGATCTATTATGCCACCGTGGAGGCCAAGAATCAAATGATTCATTGTGACATCAAGTGGCCTAAAAGGGCATGGGATGCATTGTGACAGCACAGGGGTTAAGAGAAGCAAGGATCCATTGTGACCCAATGGAGGCTAACAATCTAATGATCCCTTGTGACACCAATGGGCCTAAAAGGGGCAGGGATGTATTGTGAAAGCATGGGGCCCAATTAAAACCTGGTACAATTACGCCACCATGGAGGCCAAGAATCAAATGATTCATTGTGACATCAAGTGGCCTAAAAGGGCATGGGATGCATTGTGACACCACAGGGGTTAAGAGAAGCAAGGAACCATTGCGACCCAATGCAGGCTAACAATCTAAGAATCCCTTTTGACACCAGGGGGCGCAAAAGGACCATGAATGAACTCTGACAGCATGGGGAGCTATAGAAGCAAGGAACAATTATGACACCATGAAGGCCAAGAATCAAATGGTTCATTGTAAGACCAAGTGGCCTAAAAGGGCTTGGAATGCATTGTGACAGCACAGAGGTTAAGAGAAGCAAGGAACCATTGTGACCCAATGCAGGCTAACAATCTAATGATCCCTTGTGGCACCAGGGGGTATAAAAAGGGCCAGGGATGGATTGTTACAGCACGGGGACCAATAGAAGCAAGGATCTATTATGCCACCGTGGAGGCCAAGAATCAAATGATTCATTGTGACATCAAGTGGCCTAAAAGGGCATGGGATGCATTGTGACAGCACAGGGGTTAAGAGAAGCAAGGATCCATTGTGACCCAATGGAGGCTAACAATCTAATGATCCCTTGTGACACCAATGGGCCTAAAAGGGGCAGGGATGTATTGTGAAAGCATGGGGCCCAATTAAAACCTGGTACAATTACGCCACCATGGAGGCCAAGAATCAAATGATTCATTGTGACATCAAGTGGCCTAAAAGGGCATGGGATGCATTGTGACAGCACAGGGGTTAAGAGAAGCAAGGATCCATTGTGACCCAATGGAGGCTAACAATCTAATGATCCCTTGTGACACCAATGGGCCTAAAAGGGGCAGGGATGTATTGTGAAAGCATGGGGCCCAATTAAAACCTGGTACAATTACGCCACCATGGAGGCCAAGAATCAAATGATTCATTGTGACATCAAGTGGCCTAAAAGGGCATGGGATGCATTGTGACACCACAGGGGTTAAGAGAAGCAAGGAACCATTGCGACCCAATGCAGGCTAACAATCTAAGAATCCCTTTTGACACCAGGGGGCGCAAAAGGACCACGGATGAACTCTGACAGCATGGGGACCAATAGAAGCAAGGAACCATTATGACACCATGAAGGCCAAGAATCAAATGGTTCATTGTGACATCAAGTGGCCTAAAAGGGCATGGGATGCATTGTGACAGCACAGAGGTTAAGAGAAACAAGGATCCATTGTGACCCAATGGAGGCTAATAATCCCAAGATCCCATTTGACACCAGGGGCGGGAATAGGGCCAGGGATGAATTGTGACAGCATGGGGCCCAATAGAAACAAGGAACCATTATGACACCATGGAGGCCAAGAATCAAATGATTCATTGTGACATCAAGTGGCCTAAAAGGGCATGGGATGCATTGTGACACCACAGGGGTTAAGAGAAGCAAGGAACCATTGTGACCCAATGCAGGCTAACAATCTAATGATCCCTTGTGACACCAATGGGCCTAAAAGGGGCAGAGATGAATTGTTACAACACGGGGACCAATAGAAGCAAGGATCTATTATGCCACCATGGAGGCCAAGAATCAAATGATTCATTGTGACATCAAGTGGCCTAAAAGGGCATGGGATGCATTGTGACAGCACAGAGGATAAGAGAAGCAAGGAACCATTGTGACCCAATGCAGGCTAACAATCTAATGATCCCTTGTGGCACCAGGGGGTATAAAAAGGGCCAGGGATGGATTGTCACAGCACGGGGACCAATGGAAACAAGGATCTATTATGCCACCGTGGAGGCCAAGAATCAAATGATTCATTGTGACATCAAGTGGCCTAAAAGGGCATGGGATGCATTGTGACACCACAGAGGTTAAGAGAAGCAAGGAACCATTGTGACCCAATGCAGGCTAACAATCTAATGATCCCTTTTGACACCAATGGGCCTAAAAGGGGCAGGGATGTATTGTGAAAGTATGGGGCCCAATTAAAACCTGGTACAATTACGCCACCATGGAGGCCAAGAATCAAATGATTCATTGTGACATCAAGTGGCCTAAAAGGGCATGGGATGCATTGTGACACCACAGGGGTTAAGAGAAGCAAGGAACCATTGTGACCCAATGCAGGCTAACAATCTAATGATCCCTTGTGGCACCGGGGGGTATTAAAAGGGCCAGGGATGAATTGTGACAGCATGGGGCCCAATAGAAACAAGGAACCATTATGCCACCATGGAGGCCAAGAATCAAATGATTCATTGTGACATCAAGTGGCCTAAAAGGGCATGGGATGCATTGTGACACCACAGAGGTTAAGAGAAGCAAGGAACCATTGTGACCCAATGCAGGCTAACAATCTAATGATCCCTAGTGACACCAATGGGCCTAAAACGGCCAGGGATGGATTGTTACAGCACGGGGACCAATAGAAGCAAGGATCTATTATGCCACCATGGAGGCCAAGAATCAAATAATTCATTGTGACATCAAGTGGCCTAAAAGGGCATGGGATGCATTGTGACAGCACAGGGGTTAAGAGAAGCAAGGATCCATTGTGACCCAATGGAGGCTAACAATCTAAGAATCCCATTTGACACCAGGGGGCGTAAAAGGTCCAGGGATGAATTGTGACAGCATGGAGCCCAACAGAAACAAGGAAGCACTATGACACCATGGAGGCCAAGAATCAAATGATTCATTGTGACATCAAGTGGCCTAAAAGGGCATGGGATCCATTGTGACACCAGAGAGGTTAAGAGAAGCAAGGAATCATTGTGACCCAATGCAGGCTAACAATCTAATGATCCCTTGTGGCACCAGGGGGTATAAAAAGGGCCAGGGATGGATTGTTACATCATGGGGACCAATAGAAGCAAGGATATATTATGCCACCGTGGAGGCCAAGAATCAAATGATTCATTGTGACATCAAGTGGCCTAAAAGGGCATGGGATGCATTGTGACAGCACAGGGGTTAAGAGAGGCAAGGATTCATAGTGACCCAATGGAGGCTAACAATCTAATAATCCCTTTTGACACCAATGGGCCTAAAAGGGGCAGGGATGTATTGTGAAAGCATGGGGCCCAATGAAAACCTGGTACAATTACGCCACCATGGAGGCCAAGAATCAAATGATTCATTGTGACATCAAGTGGCCTAAAAGGGCATGGGATGCATTGTGACACCACAGGAGTTAAGAGAAGCAAGGAACCATTGTGACCCAATGCAGGCTAACAATCTAAGAATCCCTTGTGACACCAGGGGGCGCAAAAGGGCCACGGATGGACTCTGACAGCATGGGGACCTATAGAAGCAAGGAACCATTATGACACCATGAAGGCCAAGAATCTAATGGTTCATTGTGACATCAAGTGGCCTAAAAGGGCTTGGAATGCATTGTGACAGCACAGAGGTTAAGAGAAGCAAGGAACCATTGTGACCCAATGCAGGCTAACAATCTAATGATCCCTTGTGGCACCGGGGTGTATAAAAAGGGCCAGGGATGGATTGTTACAGCACGGGGACCAATAGAAGCAAGGATCTATTATCCCACCATGGAGGCCAAGAATCAAATGATTCATTGTGACATCAAGTGGCCTAAAAGGGCATGGGATGCATTGTGACAGCACAGAGGTTAAGAGAAGCAAGGAACCATTGTGACCCAATGCAGGCTAACAATCTAATGATCCCTTGTGGCACCAGGGGGTATAAAAAGGGCCAGGGATGGATTGTTACAGCACGGGGACCAATGGAAGCAAGGATCTATTATGCCACCGTGGAGGCCAAGAATCAAATGATTCATTGTGACATCAAGTGGCCTAAAAGGGCATGGGATGCATTGTGACACCACAGAGGTTAAGAGAAGCAAGGATCCATTGTGACCCAATGTAGGCTAACAATCTAATGATCCCTTTTGACACCAATGGGCCTAAAAGGGACAGGGATGTATTGTGAAAGCATGGGGCCCAATTAAAACCTGGTACAATTACGCCACCATGGAGGCCAAGAATCAAATGATTCATTGTGACAACAAGTGGCCTAAAAGGGCATGGGATGCATTGTGACACCACAGGGGTTAAGAGAAGCAAGGAACCATTGTGACCCAATGTAGGCTAACAATCTAAGAATCCCTTTTGACACCAGGGGGCGCAAAAGGACCACGGATGAACTCTGACAGCACGGGGAGCTATAGAAGCAAGGAACCATTATGACACCATGAAGGCCAAGAATCAAATGGTTCATTGTAAGACCAAGTGGCCTAAAAGGGCTTGGAATGCATTGTGACACCAGAGAGGTTAAGAGAAGCAAGGAACCATTGTGACCCAATGCAGGCTAACAATCTAATGATCCCTTGTGACACCAATGGGCCTAAAAGGGGCAGGGATGAATTGTTACAGCACGGGGACCAATAGAAGCAAGGATCTATTATGCCACCATGGAGGCCAAGAATCAAATAATTCATTGTGACATCAAGTGGCCTAAAAGGGCATGGAATGCATTGTGACAGCACAGGCGTTAAGAGAAGCAAGGATCCATTGTGACCCAATGGAGGCTAACAATCTAATGATCCCTTTTGACACCAATGGGCCTAAAAGGGGCAGGGATGATTTGTGAAAGCATGGGGCCCAATGAAAACCTGGTACAATTTCGCCAACATGGAGGCCAATAATCAAATGATTCATTGTGACAGCAAGTGGCCTAAAAGGGCATGGGATGCATTGTGACACCACAGAGGTTAAGAGAAGCAAGGAACCATTGTGACCCAATGCAGGCTAACAATCTAATGATCCCTTGTGACACCAATGGGCCTAAAAGGGGCAGGGATGAATTGTTACAACACGGGGACCAATAGAAGCAAGGATCTATTATGCCACCATGGAGGCCAAGAATCAAATGATTCATTGTGACATCAAGTGGCCTAAAAGGGCATGGGATGCATTGTGACACCACAGAGGTTAAGAGAAGCAAGGAACCATTGTGACCCAATGCAGGCTAACAATCTAATGATCCCTTGTGGCACCAGGGGGTATAAAAAGGGCCAGGGATGGATTGTTACAGCACGGGGACCAATAGAAGCAAGGATCTATTATGCCACCGTGGAGGCCAAGAATCAAATGATTCATTGTGACATCAAGTGGCCTAAAAGGGCATGGGATGCATTGTGACAGCACAGGGGTTAAGAGAAGCAAGGATCCATTGTGACCCAATGGAGGCTAACAATCTAATGATCCCTTTTGACACCAATGGGCCTAAAAGGGGCAGGGATGTATTGTGAAAGCATGGGGCCCAATTAAAACCTGGTACAATTACGCCACCATGGAGGCCAAGAATCAAATGATTCATTGTGACATCAAGTGGCCTAAAAGGGCATGGGATGCATTGTGACACCACAGGGGTTAAGAGAAGCAAGGAACCATTGCGACCCAATGCAGGCTAACAATCTAAGAATCCCTTTTGACACCAGGGGGCGCAAAAGGACCACGGAAGAACTCTGACAGCATGGGGACCAATAGAAGCAAGGAACCATTATGACACCATGAAGGCCAAGAATCAAATGGTTCATTGTGACATCAAGTGGCCTAAAAGGGCATGGGATGCATTGTGACAGCACAGAGGTTAAGAGAAGCAAGGATCCATTGTGACCCAATGGAGGCTAATAATCCCAAGATCCCATTTGACACCAGGGGCGGGAATAGGGCCAGGTATGAATTGTGACAGCATGGGGCCCAATAGAAACAAGGAACCATTATGACACCATGGAGGCCAAGAATCAAATGATTCATTGTGACATCAAGTGGCCTAAAAGGGCATGGGATGCATTGTGACACCACAGGGGTTAAGAGAAGCAAGGAACCATTGTGACCCAATGCAGGCTAACAATCTAATGATCCCTTGTGACACCAATGGGCCTAAAAGGGGCAGAGATGAATTGTTACAACACGGGGACCAATAGAAGCAAGGATCTATTATGCCACCATGGAGGCCAAGAATCAAATGATTCATTGTGACATCAAGTGGCCTAAAAGGGCATGGGATGCATTGTGACAGCACAGAGGATAAGAGAAGCAAGGAACCATTGTGACCCAATGCAGGCTAACAATCTAATGATCCCTTGTGGCACCAGGGGGTATAAAAAGGGCCAGGGATGGATTGTCACAGCACGGGGACCAATGGAAACAAGGATCTATTATGCCACCGTGGAGGCCAAGAATCAAATGATTCATTGTGACATCAAGTGGCCTAAAAGGGCATGGGATGCATTGTGACACCACAGAGGTTAAGAGAAGCAAGGAACCATTGTGACCCAATGCAGGCTAACAATCTAATGATCCCTTTTGACACCAATGGGCCTAAAAGGGGCAGGGATGTATTGTGAAAGTATGGGGCCCAATTAAAACCTGGTACAATTACGCCACCATGGAGGCCAAGAATCAAATGATTCATTGTGACATCAAGTGGCCTAAAAGGGCATGGGATGCATTGTGACACCACAGGGGTTAAGAGAAGCAAGGAACCATTGTGACCCAATGCAGGCTAACAATCTAATGATCCCTTGTGGCACCGGGGGGTATTAAAAGGGCCAGGGATGAATTGTGACAGCATGGGGCCCAATAGAAACAAGGAACCATTATGCCACCATGGAGGCCAAGAATCAAATGATTCATTGTGACATCAAGTGGCCTAAAAGGGCATGGGATGCATTGTGACACCACAGAGGTTAAGAGAAGCAAGGAACCATTGTGACCCAATGCAGGCTAACAATCTAATGATCCCTAGTGACACCAATGGGCCTAAAACGGCCAGGGATGGATTGTTACAGCACGGGGACCAATAGAAGCAAGGATCTATTATGCCACCATGGAGGCCAAGAATCAAATAATTCATTGTGACATCAAGTGGCCTAAAAGGGCATGGGATGCATTGTGACAGCACAGGGGTTAAGAGAAGCAAGGATCCATTGTGACCCAATGGAGGCTAACAATCTAAGAATCCCATTTGACACCAGGGGGCGTAAAAGGTCCAGGGATGAATTGTGACAGCATGGAGCCCAACAGAAACAAGGAAGCACTATGACACCATGGAGGCCAAGAATCAAATGATTCATTGTGACATCAAGTGGCCTAAAAGGGCATGGGATGCATTGTGACACCACAGAGGTTAAGAGAAGCAAGGAATCATTGTGACCCAATGCAGGCTAACAATCTAATGATCCCTTGTGGCACCAGGGGGTATAAAAAGGGCCAGGGATGGATTGTTACATCATGGGGACCAATAGAAGCAAGGATCTATTATGCCACCGTGGAGGCCAAGAATCAAATGATTCATTGTGACATCAAGTGGCCTAAAAGGGCATGGGATGCATTGTGACAGCACAGGGGTTAAGAGAGGCAAGGATTCATAGTGACCCAATGGAGGCTAACAATCTAATAATCCCTTTTGACACCAATGGGCCTAAAAGGGGTAGGGATGTATTGTGAAAGCATGGGGCCCAATGAAAACCTGGTACAATTACGCCACCATGGAGGCCAAGAATCAAATGATTCATTGTGACATCAAGTGGCCTAAAAGGGCATGGGATGCATTGTGACAGCACAGAGGATAAGAGAAGCAAGGAACCATTGTGACCCAATGCAGGCTAACAATCTAAGAATCCCTTGTGACACCAGGGGGCGCAAAAGGGCCACGGATGGACTCTGACAGCATGGGGACCTATAGAAGCAAGGAACCATTATGACACCATGAAGGCCAAGAATCTAATGGTTCATTGTGACATCAAGTGGCCTAAAAGGGCTTGGAATGCATTGTGACAGCACAGAGGTTAAGAGAAGCAAGGAACCATTGTGACCCAATGCAGGCTAACAATCTAATGATCCCTTGTGGCACCGGGGGGTATAAAAAGGGCCAGGGATGGATTGTTACAGCACGGGGACCAATAGAAGCAAGGATCTATTATCCCACCATGGAGGCCAAGAATCAAATGATTCATTGTGACATCAAGTGGCCTAAAAGGGCATGGGATGCATTGTGACACCACAGAGGTTAAGAGAAGCAAGGAACCATTGTGACCCAATGCAGGCTAACAATCTAATGATCCCTTGTGACACCAATGGGCCTAAAAGGGCCAGGGATGAATTGTTACAACACGGGGACCAATAGAAGCAAGGATCTATTATGCCACCATGGAGGCCAAGAATCAAATGATTCATTGTGACATCAAGTGGCCTAAAAGGGCATGGGATGCATTGTGACAGCACAGAGGTTAAGAGAAGCAAGGAACCATTGTGACCCAATGCAGGCTAACAATCTAATGATCCCTTGTGGCACCAGGGGGTATAAAAAGGGCCAGGGATGGATTGTTACAGCACGGGGACCAATGGAAGCAAGGATCTATTATGCCACCGTGGAGGCCAAGAATCAAATGATTCATTGTGACATCAAGTGGCCTAAAAGGGCATGGGATGCATTGTGACACCACAGAGGTTAAGAGAAGCAAGGATCCATTGTGACCCAATGTAGGCTAACAATCTAATGATCCCTTTTGACACCAATGGGCCTAAAAGGGACAGGGATGTATTGTGAAAGCATGGGGCCCAATTAAAACCTGGTACAATTACGCCACCATGGAGGCCAAGAATCAAATGATTCATTGTGACAACAAGTGGCCTAAAAGGGCATGGGATGCATTGTGACACCACAGGGGTTAAGAGAAGCAAGGAACCA
Source organism: Cinclus cinclus (assembly GCF_963662255.1). NCBI lineage: Eukaryota > Metazoa > Chordata > Aves > Passeriformes > Cinclidae > Cinclus > Cinclus cinclus. The sequence goes on along the minus strand of NW_026912177.1, from coordinate 41,678 downwards.
TTGTGACCCAATGTAGGCTAACAATCTAAGAATCCCTTTTGACACCAGGGGGCGCAAAAGGACCACGGATGAACTCTGACAGCACGGGGAGCTATAGAAGCAAGGAACCATTATGACACCATGAAGGCCAAGAATCAAATGGTTCATTGTAAGACCAAGTGGCCTAAAAGGGCTTGGAATGCATTGTGACACCAGAGAGGTTAAGAGAAGCAAGGAACCATTGTGACCCAATGCAGGCTAACAATCTAATGATCCCTTGTGACACCAATGGGCCTAAAAGGGGCAGGGATGAATTGTTACAGCACGGGGACCAATAGAAGCAAGGATCTATTATGCCACCATGGAGGCCAAGAATCAAATAATTCATTGTGACATCAAGTGGCCTAAAAGGGCATGGAATGCATTGTGACAGCACAGGCGTTAAGAGAAGCAAGGATCCATTGTGACCCAATGGAGGCTAACAATCTAATGATCCCTTTTGACACCAATGGGCCTAAAAGGGGCAGGGATGATTTGTGAAAGCATGGGGCCCAATGAAAACCTGGTACAATTTCGCCAACATGGAGGCCAATAATCAAATGATTCATTGTGACAGCAAGTGGCCTAAAAGGGCATGGGATGCATTGTGACACCACAGAGGTTAAGAGAAGCAAGGAACCATTGTGACCCAATGCAGGCTAACAATCTAATGATCCCTTGTGACACCAATGGGCCTAAAAGGGGCAGGGATGAATTGTTACAACACGGGGACCAATAGAAGCAAGGATCTATTATGCCACCATGGAGGCCAAGAATCAAATGATTCATTGTGACATCAAGTGGCCTAAAAGGGCATGGGATGCATTGTGACACCACAGAGGTTAAGAGAAGCAAGGAACCATTGTGACCCAATGCAGGCTAACAATCTAATGATCCCTTGTGGCACCAGGGGGTATAAAAAGGGCCAGGGATGGATTGTTACAGCACGGGGACCAATAGAAGCAAGGATCTATTATGCCACCGTGGAGGCCAAGAATCAAATGATTCATTGTGACATCAAGTGGCCTAAAAGGGCATGGGATGCATTGTGACAGCACAGGCGTTAAGAGAAGCAAGGATCCATTGTGACCCAATGTAGGCTAACAATCTAATGATCCCTTTTGACACCAATGGGCCTAAAAGGGGCAGGGATGTATTGTGAAAGCATGGGGCCCAATTAAAACCTGGTACAATTACGCCACCATGGAGGCCAAGAATCAAATGATTCATTGTGACATCAAGTGGCCTAAAAGGGCATGGGATGCATTGTGACACCACAGGGGTTAAGAGAAGCAAGGAACCATTGTGACCCAATGTAGGCTAACAATCTAAGAATCCCTTTTGACACCAGGGGGCGTAAAAGGACCACGGATGAACTCTGACAGCATGGGGAGCTATAGAAGCCAGGAGCAACTATGACACCATGAAGGCCAAGAATCAAATGGTTCATTGTAAGACCAAGTGGCCTAAAAGGGCTTGGAATGCATTGTGACACCACAGAGGTTAAGAGAAGCAAGGAACCATTGTGACCCAATGCAGGCTAACAATCTAATGATCCCTTGTGGCACCAGGGGGTATAAAAAGGGCCAGGGATGGATTGTTACAGCACGGGGACCAATAGAAGCAAGGATGTATTATGCCACCGTGGAGGCCAAGAATCAAATGATTCATTGTGACATCAAGTGGCATAAAAGGGCATGGGATGCATTGTGACAGCACAGGGGTTAAGAGAGGCAAGGATCCATTGTGACCCAATGGAGGCTAACAATCTAATAATCCCTTTTGACACCAATGGGCCTAAAAGGGGCAGGGATGTATTGTGAAAGCATGGGGCCCAATGAAAACCTGGTACAATTACGCCACCATGGAGGCCAAGAATCAAATGATTCATTGTGACATCAAGTGGCCTAAAAGGGCATGGGATGCATTGTGACACCACAGGAGTTAAGAGAACTAAGGAACCATTGTGACCCAATGCAGGCTAACAATCTAATGATCCCTTGTGGCACCAGGGGGTATAAAAAGGGCCAGGGATGGATTGTTACAGCACGGGGACCAATGGAAACAAGGATCTATTATGCCACCGTGGAGGCCAAGAATCAAATGATTCATTGTGACATCAAGTGGCCTAAAAGGGCATGGGATGCATTGTGACACCACAGAGGTTAAGAGTAGCAAGGAACCATTGTGACCCAATGAAGGCTAACAATCTAATGATCCCTTTTGACACCAATGGGCCTAAAAGGGACAGGGATGTATTGTGAAAGCATGGGGCCCAATTAAAACCTGGTACAATTACGCCACCATGGAGGCCAAGAATCAAATGATTCATTGTGACAACAAGTGGCCTAAAAGGGCATGGGATGCATTGTGACACCACAGGGGTTAAGAGAAGCAAGGAACCATTGTGACCCAATGTAGGCTAACAATCTAAGAATCCCTTTTGACACCAGGGGGCGCAAAAGGACCACGGATGAACTCTGACAGCATGGGGAGCTATAGAAGCAAGGAACCATTATGACACCATGAAGGCCAAGAATCAAATGGTTCATTGTAAGACCAAGTGGCCTAAAAGGGCTTGGAATGCATTGTGACACCAGAGAGGTTAAGAGAAGCAAGGAACCATTGTGACCCAATGCAGGCTAACAATCTAATGATCCCTTGTGACACCAATGGGCCTAAAAGGGGCAGGGATGAATTGTTACAGCACGGGGACCAATAGAAGCAAGGATCTATTATGCCACCATGGAGGCCAAGAATCAAATAATTCATTGTGACATCAAGTGGCCTAAAAGGGCATGGAATGCATTGTGACAGCACAGGCGTTAAGAGAAGCAAGGATCCATTGTGACCCAATGGAGGCTAACAATCTAATGATCCCTTTTGACACCAATGGGCCTAAAAGGGGCAGGGATGATTTGTGAAAGCATGGGGCCCAATGAAAACCTGGTACAATTACGCCACCATGGAGGCCAAGAATCAAATGATTCATTGTGACATCAAGTGGCCTAAAAGGGCATGGGATGCATTGTGACACCACAGAGGTTAAGAGAAGCAAGGAACCATTGTGACCCAATGCAGGCTAACAATCTAATGATCCCTTGTGACACCAATGGGCCTAAAAGGGGCAGGGATGAATTGTTACAACACGGGGACCAATAGAAGCAAGGATCTATTATGCCACCATGGAGGCCAAGAATCAAATGATTCATTGTGACATCAAGTGGCCTAAAAGGGCATGGGATGCATTGTGACACCACAGAGGTTAAGAGAAGCAAGGAACCATTGTGACCCAATGCAGGCTAACAATCTAATGATCCCTTGTGGCACCAGGGGGTATAAAAAGGGCCAGGGATGGATTGTTACAGCACGGGGACCAATAGAAGCAAGGATCTATTATGCCACCGTGGAGGCCAAGAATCAAATAATTCATTGTGACATCAAGTGGCCTAAAAGGGCATGGGATGCATTGTGACAGCACAGGCGTTAAGAGAAGCAAGGATCCATTGTGACCCAATGTAGGCTAACAATCTAATGATCCCTTTTGACACCAATGGGCCTAAAAGGGGCAGGGATGTATTGTGAAAGCATGGGGCCCAATTAAAACCTGGTACAATTACGCCACCATGGAGGCCAAGAATCAAATGATTCATTGTGACATCAAGTGGCCTAAAAGGGCATGGGATGCATTGTGACACCACAGGGGTTAAGAGAAGCAAGGAACCATTGTGACCCAATGTAGGCTAACAATCTAAGAATCCCTTTTGACACCAGGGGGCGAAAAAGGACCATGGATGAACTCTGACAGCATGGGGAGCTATAGAAGCCAGGAGCAACTATGACACCATGAAGGCCAAGAATCAAATGGTTCATTGTAAGACCAAGTGGCCTAAAAGGGGTTGGAATGCATTGTGACACCACAGAGGTTAAGAGAAGCAAGGAACCATTGTGACCCAATGCAGGCTAACAATCTAATGATCCCTTGTGGCACCAGGGGGTATAAAAAGGGCCAGGGATGGATTGTTACAGCACGGGGACCAATAGAAGCAAGGATCTATTATGCCACCGTGGAGGCCAAGAATCAAATGATTCATTGTGACATCAAGTGGCCTAAAAGGGCATGGGATGCATTGTGACAGCACAGGGGTTAAGAGAGGCAAGGATCCATTGTGACCCAATGGAGGCTAACAATCTAATAATCCCTTTTGACACCAATGGGCCTAAAAGGGGCAGGGATGTATTGTGAAAGCATGGGGCCCAATGAAAACCTGGTACAATTACGCCACCATGGAGGCCAAGAATCAAATGATTCATTGTGACATCAAGTGGCCTAAAAGGGCATGGGATGCATTGTGACACCACAGGAGTTAAGAGAACTAAGGAACCATTGTGACCCAATGCAGGCTAACAATCTAAGAATCCCTTGTGACACCAGGGGGCGCAAAAGGGCCACGGATGGACTCTGACAGCATGGGGACCTATAGAAGCAAGGAACCATTATGACACCATGAAGGCCAAGAATCAAATGGTTCATTGTGACATCAAGTGGCCTAAAAGGGCTTGGAATGCATTGTGACAGCACAGAGGTTAAGAGAAGCAAGGAACCATTGTGACCCAATGCAGGCTAACAATCTAATGATCCGTTGTGGCACCAGGGGGTATAAAAAGGGCCAGGGATGGATTGTTACAGCACGGGGACCAATAGAAGCAAGGATCTATAATGCCACCATGGAGGCCAAGAATCAAACGATTCATTGTGACATCAAGTGGCCTAAAAGGGCATGGGATGCATTGTGACACCACAGAGGTTAAGAGAAGCAAGGAACCATTGTGACCCAATGCAGGCTAACAATCTAATGATCCCTTGTGGCACCAATGGGCCTAAAAGTGGCAGGGATCGATTGTTACAGCACGGGGACCAATAGAAGCAAGGATCTATTATGCCACCAAGGAGGCCAAGAATCAAATAATTCATTGTGACATCAAGTGGCCGAAAAGGGCATGGGATGCATTGTGACAGCACAGGCGTTAAGAGAAGCAAGGAACCATTGTGACCCAATGCAGGCTAACAATCTAATGATCCCTTGTGACACCAAGGGGCCTAAAAGGGCCAGGGATGAATTGCGAAAGCATGGGGCCCAAGTAAAACCTGGTACAATTATGCCACCATGGAGGCCAAGAATCAAATGATTCATTGTGACATCAAGTGGCCTAAAAGGGCATGGGATGCATTGTGACACCACAGGGGTTAAGAGATGCAAGGATCCATTGTGACCCAATGGAGGCTAATAATCCCAGGATCCCATTTGACACCAGGGGGCGTAAAAGGGCCACTGATGAATTGTGACAGCATGGGGCCCAAGAGAAACAAGGAACCATTATGACACCATGGAGGCCAAGAATCAAATGATTCATTGTGACATCAAGTGGCCTAAAAGGGCATGGAATGCATTGTGACACCACAGAGGTTAAGAGAAGCAAGGAATCATTGTGACCCAATGCAGGCTAACAATCTAATGATCCCTTGTGACACCAATGGGCCTAAAAGGGGCAGGGATGATTTGTGAAAGCATGGGGCCCCAGTAAAACCTGGTACAATTATGCCACCATGGAGGCCAAGAATCAAATGATTCATTGTGACATCAAGTGGCCTAAAAGGGCATGGGATGCATTGTGACACCACAGGGGTTAAGAGAAGCAAGGAACCATTGTGACCCAATGTAGGCTAACAATCTAAGAATCCCTTTTGACACCAGGGGGCGCAAAAGGACCATGGATGAACTCTGACAGCATGGGGAGCTATAGAAGCCAGGAACAATTATGACACCATGAAGGCCAAGAATCAAATGGTTCATTGTAAGACCAAGTGGCCTAAAAGGGCTTGGAATGCATTGTGACAGCACAGAGGTTAAGAGAAGCAAGGAACCATTGTGACCCAATGCAGGCTAAAAATCTAATGATCCCTTGTGGCACCAGGGGGTATAAAAAGGGCCAGGGATGGATTGTTACAGCACGGGGACCAATAGAAGCAAGGATCTATTATGCCACCGTGGAGGCCAAGAATCAAATGATTCATTGTGACATCAAGTGGCCTAAAAGGGCATGGGATGCATTGTGACAGCACAGGGGTTAAGAGAAGCAAGGATCCGTTGTGACCCAATGGAGGCTAACAATCTAATAATCCCTTTTGACACCAATGGGCCTAAAAGGGACAGGGATGTATTGTGAAAGCATGGGGCCCAATGAAAACCTGGTACAATTACGCCACCATGGAGGCCAAGAATCAAATGATTCATTGTGACATCAAGTGGCCTAAAAGGGCATGGGATGCATTGTGACACCACAGGAGTTAAGAGAACCAAGGAACCATTGTGACCCAATGCAGGCTAACAATCTAAGAATCCCTTGTGACACCAGGGGGCGAAAAAGGGCCACGGATGGACTCTGACGGCATGGGGACCTATAGAAGCAAGGAACCATTATGACACCGTGAAGGCCAAGAATCAAATAATTCATTGCAAGACCAAGTGGCCTAAAAGGGCTTGGAATGCATTGTGACACCACAGAGGTTAAGAGAAGCAAGGAACCATTGTGACCCAATGCAGGCTAACAATCTAATGATCCCTTGTGGCACCAGGGGGTATAAAAAGGGCCAGGGATGGATTGTTACAGCACGGGGACCAATAGAAGCAAGGATCTATTATGCCACCGTGGAGGCCAAGAATCAAATGATTCATTGTGACATCAAGTGGCCTAAAAGGGCATGGGATGCATTGTGACAGCACAGGGGTTAAGAGAGGCAAGGATCCATTGTGACCCAATGGAGGCTAACAATCTAATAATCCCTTTTGACACCAATGGGCCTAAAAGGGGCAGGGATGTATTGTGAAAGCATGGGGCCCAATGAAAACCTGGTACAATTACGCCACCATGGAGGCCAAGAATGAAATGATTCATTGTGACATCAAGTGGCCTAAAAGGGCATGGGATGCATTGTGACACCACAGGAGTTAAGAGAACTAAGGAACCATTGTGACCCAATGCAGGCTAACAATCTAAGAATCCCTTGTGACACCAGGGGGCGCAAAAGGGCCACGGATGGACTCTGACAGCATGGGGACCTATAGAAGCAAGGAACCATTATGACACCATGAAGGCCAAGAATCAAATGGTTCATTGTGACATCAAGTGGCCTAAAAGGGCTTGGAATGCATTGTGACAGCACAGAGGTTAAGAGAAGCAAGGAACCATTGTGACCCAATGCAGGCTAACAATCTAATGATCCGTTGTGGCACCAGGGGGTATAAAAAGGGCCAGGGATGGATTGTTACAGCACGGGGACCAATAGAAGCAAGGATCTATAATGCCACCATGGAGGCCAAGAATCAAACGATTCATTGTGACATCAAGTGGCCTAAAAGGGCATGGGATGCATTGTGACACCACAGAGGTTAAGAGAAGCAAGGAACCATTGTGACCCAATGCAGGCTAACAATCTAATGATCCCTTGTGGCACCAATGGGCCTAAAAGTGGCAGGGATCGATTGTTACAGCACGGGGACCAATAGAAGCAAGGATCTATTATGCCACCAAGGAGGCCAAGAATCAAATAATTCATTGTGACATCAAGTGGCCGAAAAGGGCATGGGATGCATTGTGACAGCACAGGCGTTAAGAGAAGCAAGGAACCATTGTGACCCAATGCAGGCTAACAATCTAATGATCCCTTGTGACACCAAGGGGCCTAAAAGGGCCAGGGATGAATTGCGAAAGCATGGGGCCCAAGTAAAACCTGGTACAATTATGCCACCATGGAGGCCAAGAATCAAATGATTCATTGTGACATCAAGTGGCCTAAAAGGGCATGGGATGCATTGTGACACCACAGGGGTTAAGAGATGCAAGGATCCATTGTGACCCAATGGAGGCTAATAATCCCAGGATCCCATTTGACACCAGGGGGCGTAAAAGGGCCACTGATGAATTGTGACAGCATGGGGCCGAAGAGAAACAAGGAACCATTATGCCACCATGGAGGCCAAGAATCAAATGATTCATTGTGACATCAAGTGGCCTAAAAGGGCATGGAATGCATTGTGACACCACAGAGGTTAAGAGAAGCAAGGAATCATTGTGACCCAATGCAGGCTAACAATCTAATGATCCCTTGTGACACCAATGGGCCTAAAAGGGGCAGGGATGATTTGTGAAAGCATGGGGCCCCAGTAAAACCTGGTACAATTATGCCACCATGGAGGCCAAGAATCAAATGATTCATTGTGACATCAAGTGGCCTAAAAGGGCATGGGATGCATTGTGACACCACAGGGGTTAAGAGAAGCAAGGAACCATTGTGACCCAATGTAGGCTAACAATCTAAGAATCCCTTTTGACACCAGGGGGCGCAAAAGGACCATGGATGAACTCTGACAGCATGGGGAGCTATAGAAGCCAGGAACAATTATGACACCATGAAGGCCAAGAATCAAATGGTTCATTGTAAGACCAAGTGGCCTAAAAGGGCTTGGAATGCATTGTGACAGCACAGAGGTTAAGAGAAGCAAGGAACCATTGTGACCCAATGCAGGCTAAAAATCTAATGATCCCTTGTGGCACCAGGGGGTATAAAAAGGGCCAGGGATGGATTGTTACAGCACGGGGACCAATAGAAGCAAGGATCTATTATGCCACCGTGGAGGCCAAGAATCAAATGATTCATTGTGACATCAAGTGGCCTAAAAGGGCATGGGATGCATTGTGACAGCACAGGGGTTAAGAGAAGCAAGGATCCATTGTGACCCAATGGAGGCTAACAATCTAATAATCCCTTTTGACACCAATGGGCCTAAAAGGGACAGGGATGTATTGTGAAAGCATGGGGCCCAATGAAAACCTGGTACAATTACGCCACCATGGAGGCCAAGAATCAAATGATTCATTGTGACATCAAGTGGCCTAAAAGGGCATGGGATGCATTGTGACACCACAGGAGTTAAGAGAACCAAGGAACCGTTGTGACCCAATGCAGGCTAACAATCTAAGAATCCCTTGTGACACCAGGGGGCGAAAAAGGGCCACGGATGGACTCTGACGGCATGGGGACCTATAGAAGCAAGGAACCATTATGACACCGTGAAGGCCAAGAATCAAATAATTCATTGTGACATCAAGTGGCCTAAAAGGGCTTGGAATGCATTGTGACACCACAGAGGTTAAGAGAAGCAAGGAACCATTGTGACCCAATGCAGGCTAACAATCTAATGATCCCTTGTGGCACCAGGGGGTATAAAAAGGGCCAGGGATGGATTGTTACAGCACGGGGACCAATAGAAGCAAGGATCTATAATGCCACCATGGAGGCCAAGAATCAAACGATTCATTGTGACATCAAGTGGCCTAAAAGGGCATGGGATGCATTGTGACAGCACAGAGGTTAAGAGAAGCAAGGAACCATTGTGACCCAATGCAGGCTAACAATCTAATGATCCTTTGTGACACCAATGGGCCTAAAAGGGGCAGGGATGTATTGTTACAACACGGGGACCAATAGAAGCAAGGATCTATTATGCCACCATGGAGGCCAAGAATCAAATGATTCATTGTGACATCAAGTGGCCTAAAAGGGCATGGGATGCATTGTGACAGCACAGAGGTTAAGAGAAGCAAGGAACCATTGTGACCCAATGCAGGCTAACAATCTAATGATCCCTTGTGGCACCAGGGGGTATAAATAGGGCCAGGGATGGATTGTTACAGCACGGGGACCAATGGAAGCAAGGATCTATTATGCCACCATGGAGGCCAAGAATCAAATGATTCATTGTGACATCAAGTGGCCTAAAAGGGCATGGGATGCATTGTGACACCACAGAGGTTAAGAGAAGCAAGGATCCATTTTGACCCAATGTAGGCTAACAATCTAATGATCCCTTTTGACACCAATGGGCCTAAAAGGGGCAGGGATGTATTGTGAAAGTATGGGGCCCAATGAAAACCTGGTACAATTACGCCACCATGGAGGCCAAGAATCAAATGATTCATTGTGACATCAAGTGGCCTAAAAGGGCATGGGATGCATTGTGACACCACAGGAGTTAAGAGAAGCAAGGAACCATTGTGACCCAATGTAGGCTAACAATCTAAGAATCAATTTTGACACCAGGGGGCGCAAAAGGACCACGGATGGACTCTGACAGCATGGGGACCTATAGAAGCCAGGAACAATTATGACACCATGAAGGCCAAGAATCAAAGGGTTCATTGTAAGACCAAGTGGCCTAAAAGGGCTTGGAATGCATTGTGACAGCACAGAGGTTAAGAGAAGCAAGGAACCATTGTGACCCAATGCAGGCTAAAAGTCTAATGATCCCTTGTGGCACCAGGGGGTATAAAAAGGGCCAGGGATGGATTGTTACAGCACGGGGACCAATAGAAGCAAGGATCTATTATGCCACCGTGGAGGCCAAGAATCAAATGATTCATTGTGACATCAAGTGGCCTAAAAGGGCATGGGATGCATTGTGACACCACAGGGGTTAAGAGAAGCAAGGAATCATTGTGACCCAATGCAGGCTAACAATCTAATGATCCCTTGTGACACCAATGGGCCTAAAAGGGGCAGGGATGATTTGTGAAAGCATGGGGCCCCAGTAAAACCTAGTACAATTATGCCACCATGGAGGCCAAGAATCAAATGATTCATTGTGACATCAAGTGGCCTAAAAGGGCATGGGATGCATTGTGACACCACAGGGGTTAAGAGAAGCAAGGAACCATTGTGACCCAATGTAGGCTAACAATCTAAGAATCCCTTTTGACACCAGGGGGCGCAAAAGGACCATGGATGAACTCTGACAGCATGGGGAGCTATAGAAGCCAGGAACTATTATGACACCATGAAGGCCAAGAATCAAATGGTTCATTGTAAGACCAAGTGGCCTAAAAGGGCTTGGAATGCATTGTGACAGCACAGAGGTTAAGAGAAGCAAGGAACCATTGTGACCCAATGCAGGCTAACAATCTAATGATCCCTTGTGGCACCAGGGGGTATAAAAAGGGCCAGGGATGGATTGTTACAGCACGGGGACCAATAGAAGCAAGGATCTATTATGCCACCGTGGAGGCCAAGAATCAAATGATTCATTGTGACATCAAGTGGCCTAAAAGGGCATGGGATGCATTGTGACACCACAGGAGTTAAGAGAACCAAGGAACCATTGTGACCCAATGCAGGCTAACAATCTAAGAATCCCTTGTGACACCAGGGGGCGAAAAAGGGCCACGGATGGACTCTGACGGCATGGGGACCTATAGAAGCAAGGAACCATTATGACACCGTGAAGGCCAAGAATCAAATAATTCATTGTGACATCAAGTGGCCTAAAAGGGCTTGGAATGCATTGTGACACCACAGAGGTTAAGAGAAGCAAGGAACCATTGTGACCCAATGCAGGCTAACAATCTAATGATCCCTTGTGGCACCAGGGGGTATAAAAAGGGCCAGGGATGGATTGTTACAGCACGGGGACCAATAGAAGCAAGGATCTATAATGCCACTATGGAGGCCAAGAATCAAACTATTCATTGTGACATCAAGTGGCCTAAAAGGGCATGGGATGCATTGTGACAGCACAGAGGTTAAGAGAAGCAAGGAACCATTGTGACCCAATGCAGGCTAACAATCTAATGATCCTTTGTGACACCAATGGGCCTAAAAGGGGCAGGGATGAATTGTTACAACACGGGGACCTATAGAAGCCAGGAAAAATTATGACACCATGAAGGCCAAGAATCAAATGGTTCATTGTAAGACCAAGTGGCCTAAAAGGGCTTGGAATGCATTGTGACAGCACAGAGGTTAAGAGAAGCAAGGAACCATTGTGACCCAATGCAGGCTAAAAGTCTAATGATCCCTTGTGGCACCAGGGGGTATAAAAAGGGCCAGGGATGGATTGTTACAGCACGGGGACCAATAGAAGCAAGGATCTATTATGCCACCGTGGAGGCCAAGAATCAAATGATTCATTGTGACATCAAGTGGCCTAAAAGGGCATGGGATGCATTGTGACACCACAGGGGTTAAGAGAAGCAAGGAATCATTGTGACCCAATGCAGGCTAACAATCTAATGATCCCTTGTGACACCAATGGGCCTAAAAGGGGCAGGGATGATTTGTGAAAGCATGGGGCCCCAGTAAAACCTAGTACAATTATGCCACCATGGAGGCCAAGAATCAAATGATTCATTGTGACATCAAGTGGCCTAAAAGGGCATGGGATGCATTGTGACACCACAGGGGTTAAGAGAAGCAAGGAACCATTGTGACCCAATGTAGGCTAACAATCTAAGAATCCCTTTTGACACCAGGGGGCGCAAAAGGACCATGGATGAACTCTGACAGCATGGGGAGCTATAGAAGCCAGGAACTATTATGACACCATGAAGGCCAAGAATCAAATGGTTCATTGTAAGACCAAGTGGCCTAAAAGGGCTTGGAATGCATTGTGACAGCACAGAGGTTAAGAGAAGCAAGGAACCATTGTGACCCAATGCAGGCTAACAATCTAATGATCCCTTGTGGCACCAGGGGGTATAAAAAGGGCCAGGGATGGATTGTTACAGCACGGGGACCAATAGAAGCAAGGATCTATTATGCCACCGTGGAGGCCAAGAATCAAATGATTCATTGTGACATCAAGTGGCCTAAAAGGGCATGGGATGCATTGTGACAGCACAGGGGTTAAGAGAGGCAAGGATCCATTGTGACCCAATGGAGGCTAAAAATCTAATAATCCCTTTTGACACCAATGGGCCTAAAAGGGGCAGGGATGTATTGTGAAAGCATGGGGCCCAATGAAAACCTGGTACAATTACGCCACCATGGAGGCCAAGAATCAAATGATTCATTGTGACATCAAGTGGCCTAAAAGGGCATGGGATGCATTGTGACACCACAGGAGTTAAGAGAACCAAGGAACCATTGTGACCCAATGCAGGCTAACAATCTAAGAATCCCTTGTGACACCAGGGGGCGCAAAAGGGCCACGGATGGACTCTGACAGCATGGGGACCTATAGAAGCAAGGAACCATTATGACACCATGAAGGCCAAGAATCAAATAATTCATTGTGACATCAAGTGGCCTAAAAGGGCTTGGAATACATTGTGACACCACAGAGGTTAAGAGAAGCAAGGAACCATTGTGACCCAATGCAGGCTAACAATCTAATGATCCCTTGTGGCACCAGGGGGTATAAAAAGGGCCAGGGATGGATTGTTACAGCACGGGGACCAATGGAAGCAAGGATCTATTATGCCACCGTGGAGGCCAAGAATCAAATGATTCATTGTGACATCAAGTGGCCTAAAAGGGCATGGGATGCATTGTGACACCACAGAGGTTAAGAGAAGCAAGGATCCATTGTGACCCAATGTAGGCTAACAATCTAATGATCCCTTTTGACACCAATGGGCCTAAAAGGGGCAGGGATGTATTGTGAAAGTATGGGGCCCAATGAAAACCTGGTACAATTACGCCACCATGGAGGCCAAGAATCAAATGATTCATTGTGACATCAAGTGGCCTAAAAGGGCATGGGATGCATTGTGACACCACAGGGGTTAAGAGAAGCAAGGAACCATTGTGACCCAATGTAGGCTAACAATCTAAGAATCCCTTTTGACACCAGGGGGCGCAAAAGGACCACGGATGATCTCTGACAGCATGGGGACCTATAGAAGCCAGGAACAATTATGACACCATGAAGGCCAAGAATCAAATGGTTCATTGTAAGACCAAGTGGCCTAAAAGGGCTTGGAATGCATTGTGACAGCACAGAGGTTAAGAGAAGCAAGGAACCATTGTGACCCAATGCAGGCTAACAATCTAATGATCCCTTGTGGCACCAGGGGGTATAAAAAGGGCCAGGGATGGATTGTTACAGCATGGGGCCCAATAGAAAAAAGGAACCATTATGACACCATGGAGGCCAAGAATCAAATGATTCATTGTGACATCAAGTGGCCTAAAAGGGCATGGGATGCATTGTGACACCACAGAGGTTAAGAGAAGCAAGGAACCATTGTGACCCATTGCAGGCTAACAATCTAATGATCCCTAGTGACACCAATGGGCCTAAAAGTTGCAGGGATCGATTGTTACAGCACGGGGACCAATAGAAGCAAGGATCTATTATGCCACCATGGAGGCCAAGAATCAAATAATTCATTGTGACATTAAGTGGCCTAAAAGGGCATGGGATGCATTGTGACAGCACAGAGGTTAAGTGAAGCAAGGATCCATTGTGACCCAATGGAGGCTAATAATCCCAGGATCCCATTTGACACCAGGGGGGGGAATGGGGCCAGGGATGGATTGTGACAGCATGGGGCCCAATAGAAACAAGGAACCATTATGACACCATGGAACCCAAGAATCAAATGATTCATTGTGACATCAAGTGGCCTAAAAGGGCATGGGATGCATTGTGACAGCACAGGGGTTAAGAGAAGCAAGGAACCATTGTGACCCAATGCAGGCTAACAATCTAATGATCCCTTGTGACACCAATGGGCCTAAAAGGTCCAGGGATGAATTGCGACAGCATGGGGCCCAAGTAAAACCTGGTACAATTATGCCACCATGGAGGCCAAGAATCAAATGATTCATTGTGACATCAAGTGGCCTAAAAGGGCATGGGATGCATTGTGACACCACAGGGGTTAAGAGAAGCAAGGAACCATTGTGACCCAATGCAGGCTAACAATCTAAGAATCCCTTGTGACACCAGGGGGCGAAAAAGGGCCACGGATGGACTCTGACAGCATGGGGACCTATAGAAGCAAGGAACCATTATGACACCATGGAGGCCAAGAATCAAATGATTCATTGTGACATCAAGTGGCCTAAAAGGGCATGGGATGCATTGTGACACCACAGAGGTTAAGAGAAGCAAGGAATCATTGTGACCCAATGCAGGCTAACAATCTAATGATCCCTTGTGGCACCAGGGGGTATAAAAAGGGCCAGGGATGGATTGTTACAGCACGCGGACCAATAGAAGCAAGGATCTATTATGCCACCGTGGAGGCCAAGAATCAAATAATTCATTGTGACATCAAGTGGCCGAAAAGGGCATGGGATGCATTGTGACAGCACAGGGGTTAAGAGAGGCTAGGATCCATTGTGACCCAATGGAGGCTAACAATCTAATAATCCCTTTTGACACCAATGGGCCTAAAAGGGGCAGGGATGTATTGTGAAAGCATGGGGCCCAATGAAAACCTGGTACAAATACGCCAACATGGAGGCCAAGAATCAAATGATTCATTGTGACATCAAGTGGCCTAAAAGGGCATGGGATGCATTGTGACACCACAGGGGTTAAGAGAACCAAGGAACCATTGTGACCCAATGCAGGCTAACAATCTAAGAATCCCTTGTGACACCAGGGGGCGAAAAAGGGCCACGGATGGACTCTGACAGCATGGGGACCTAGGGAAGCAAGGAACCATTATGACACCATGAAGGAGAAGAATCAAATAATTCATTGTGACATCAAGTGGCCTAAAAGGGCATGGGATGCATTGTGACAGCACAGGGGTTAAGAGAGGCTAGGATCCATTGTGACCCAATGGAGGCTAACAATCTAATAATCCCTTTTGACACCAATGGGCCTAAAAGGGGCAGGGATGTATTGTGAAAGCATGGGGCCCAATGAAAACCTGGTACAAATACGCCAACATGGAGGCCAAGAATCAAATGGTTCATTGTGACATCAAGTGGCCTAAAAGGGCATGGGATGCATTGTGACACCACAGAGGTTAAGAGAAGCAAGGAACCATTGTGACCCAATGCAGGCTAACAATCTAATGATCCCTTGTGGCACCAGGGGGTATAAAAAGGGCCAGGGATGGATTGTTACAGCACGGGGACCAATAGAAGCAAGGATCTATCAAGCCACCGTGGAGGCCAAGAATCAAATGATTCATTGTGACATCAAGTGGCCTAAAAGGGCATGGGATGCATTGTGACACCACAGGGGTTAAGAGATGCAAGGATCCATTGTGACCCAATGGAGGCTAATAATCCCAGGATCCCATTTGACACCAGGGGGCGTAAAAGGGCCAGGGATGAATTGTGACAGCATGGGGCCCAAGAGAAACAAGGAACCATTATGACACCATGGAGGCCAAGAAGCAAATGATTCATTGTGACATCAAGTGGCCTAAAAGGGCATGGAATGCATTGTGACACCACAGAGGTTAAGAGAAGCAAAGAATCAGTGTGACCCAATGCAGGCTAACAATCTAACGATCCCTTGTGACACCAATGGGCCTAAAAGGGGCAGTGATGATTTGTGAAAGCATGGGGCCCCAGTAAAACCTGGTACAATTATGCCACCATGGAGGCCAAGAATCAAATGATTCATTGTGACATCAAGTGGCCTAAGAGGGCATGGGATGCATTGTGACACCACAGGGGTTAAGAGAAGCAAGGAACCATTGTGACCCAATGCAGGCTAACAATCTAATGATCCCCTGAGGCACCAGGGGGTATAAAAAGGGCCAGGGATGGATTGTTACAGCACGGGGACCAATAGAAGCAAGGATCTATTATGCCACCGTGGAGGCCAAGAATCAAATGATTCATTGTGACATCAAGTGGCCTAAAAGGGCATGGGATGCATTGTGACAGCACAGGCGTTAAGAGAAGCAAGGATCCATTGTGACCCAATGGAGGCTAATAATCCCAGGATCCCATTTGACACCAGGGGGCGTAAAAGGGCCAGGGATGAATTGTGACAGCACGGGGCCCAATAGAAACAAGGAACCATTATGACACCACGGAGGACAAGAATCAAATGATTCATTGTGACATCAAGTGGCCTAAAAGGGCATGGGATGCATTGTGACACCACAGAGGTTAAGAGAAGCAAGGAACCATTGTGACCCAATGCAGGCTAACAATATAATGATCCCTTGTGACACCAATGGGCCTAAAAGGGACAGGGATGAATTGTTACAGCACGGGGACCAATAGAAGCAAGGATCTATTATGCCACCATGGAGGCCAAGAATCAAATAATTCATTGTGACATCAAGTGGCCTAAAAGGGCATGGGATGCATTGTGACAGCACAGGGGTTAACAGAAGCAAGGATCCATTGTGACCCAATGGAGGCTAACAATCTAATGATCCCTTGTGACACCAATGGGCCTAAAAGTGGCAGGGATGCATTGTGAAAGCATGGGGCCCAATAGAAACCTCGTACAATTACGCCACCATGGAGGCCAAGAATCAAATAATTCATTGTGACATCATGTGGCCTAAAAGGGCATGGGATGCATTGTGACAGCACAGGGGTTAAGAGAAGCAAGGGTCCATTGTGACCCAATGGAGGCTAACAATCTAATGATCCCTTGTGACATGAATGGGCCTAAAAGGGGCAGGGATGTATTGTGAAAGCATGGGGCCCAATAGAAACCTCGTACAATTACGCCACCATGGAGGCCAAGAATCAAATGATTCATTGTGACATCAGGTGGCCTAAAAGGGCATGGGATGCATTGTGACACCACAGGGGTTAAGAGAAGCAAGGAACCATTGTGACCCAATGTAGGCTAACAATCTAAGAATCCCTTTTGACACCAGGGGGCGCAAAAGGACCCCGGATGAACTCTGACAGCATGGGGAGCTATAGAAGCAAGGAACCATTATGACACCATGAAGGCCAAGAATCAAATGGTTCATTGTGACATCAAGTGGCCTAAAAGGGCTTGGAATGCATTGTGACACCACAGAGGTTAAGAGAAGAAAGGAACCATTGAGACCCAATGCAGGATAACAATCTAATGATCCGTTGTGGCACCAGGGGGTATAAAAAGGGCCAGGGATGGATTGTTACAGCACGGGGACCAATAGAAGCAAGGATCTATTTTGCCACGGTGGAGGCCAAGAATCAAATGATTCATTGTGACATCAAGTGGCCGAAAAGGGCTTGGAATGCATTGTGACACCACAGAGGTTAAGAGAAGCAAGGAACCATTGTGACCCAATGCAGGCTAACAATCTAATGATCCCTTGTGGCACCAGGGGGTATAAAAAGGGTCAGGGATGAATTGTGACAGCATGGGGCCCAATAGAAACTAGGAACAATTATGACACCATGGAGGCCAATAATCAAATGATTCATTGTGACATCAAGTGGCCTAAAAGGGCATGGGATGCATTGTGACACCACAGGGGTTAAGAGAAGCAAGGCACCATTGTAACCCAATGCAGGCTAACAATCTAAGAATCCTTTTTGACACCAGGGGGCGCAAAAGGACCACGGATGAACTCTGACAGCATGGGGACCTATAGAAGCAAGGAACCATTATGACACCATGAAGGCCAAGAATCAAATGGTTCATTGTGACATCAAGTGGCCTAAGAGGGCATGGGATGCATTGTGACAGCACAGAGGTTAAGAGAAGCAAGGAACCATTGTGACCCAATGCAGGCTAACAATCTAATGATCCCTTGTGGCACCGGGGGGTATAAAAAGGGCCAGGGATGGATTGTTACAGCACGGGGACCAATAGAAGCAAGGATCTATTATGCCACCGTGGACGCCAAGAATCAAATGATTCATTGTGACATCAAGTGGCCTAAAAGGGCATGGGATGCATTGTGACAGCACAGGGGTTAAGAGAAGCAAGGATCCATTGTGACCCAATGGAGGCTAATAATCCCAGGATCCCATTTGACACCAGGGGGCGTAAAAGGGCCAGGGATGAATTGTGACAGCATGGAGCCCAATAGAAACAAGGAACCATTATGACACCATGGAGGCCAAGAAGCAAATGATTCATTGTGACATCAAGTGGCCTAAAAGGGCATGGGATGCATTGTGACACCACAGAGGTTAAGAGAAGCAAGGAACCATTGTGACCAAATGCAGGCTAACAATCTAATGATCCCTTGTGACACCAATGGGCCTAAGAGGGGAAGGGATGATTTGTGAAAGCATGGGGCCCCAGTAAAACCTGGTACAATTATGCCACCATGGAGGCCAAGAATCAAATGATTCATTGTGACATCAAGTGGCCTAAAAGGGCATGGGATGCATTGTGACACCACAGGGGTTAAGAGAAGTAAGGAACCATTGTAACCCAATGCAGGCTAACAATCTAAGAATCCCTTTTGACACCAGGGGGCGAAAAAGGACCATGGATGAACTCTGACATCATGGGGACCTATAGAAGCAAGGAACCATTATGACACCATGAAGGCCAAGAATCAAATGGTTCATTGTAAGACCAAGTGGCCGAAAAGGGCTTGGAATGCATTGTGACACCACAGAGGTTAAGAGAAGCAAGGAACCATTGTGACCCAATGCAGGCTAACACTCTAATGATCCCTTGTGGCACCAGGGGGTATAAAAAGGGCCAGGGATGGATTGATACAGCACGGGGACCAATAGAAGCAAGGATTTATTATGCCACCATGGAGGCCAAGAATCAAATGATTCATTGTGACATCAAGTGGCCTAAAAGGGCATGGGATGCATTGTGACAGCACAGGGGGTAAGAGAAGCAAGGATCCATTGTGACCCAATGGAGGCTAACAATCTAAAAATCCCTTTTGGCACCAATAGGCCTTAAAGGAGCAGGGATTTATTGTGAAAGCATGGGGCCCAATGAAAACCTGGTACAATTACGCCACCATGGAGGCCAAGAATCAAATGATTCATTGTGACATCAAGTGGCCTAAAAGGGCATGGGATGCATTGTGACACCACAGGGGTTAAGAGAACCAAGGAACCATTGTGACCCAATGCAGGCTAACAATCTAAGAATCCCTTTTGACACCAGGGGGCGCAAAAGGACCACGGATGGACTCTGACAGCATGGGGACCTATGGAAGCAAGGAACCATTATGACACCATGAAGGCCAAGAATCAAATGGTTCATTGTGACATCAAGTGGCCTAAAAGGGCTTGGAATGCATTGTGACACCACAGAGGTTAAGAGAAGCAAGGAACCATTGTGACCCAATGCAGGCTAACAATCTAATGATCCCTTGTGGCACCAGGGGGTATAAAAAGGGCCAGGGATGGATTGTTACAGCACGGGGACCAATAGAAGCAAGGATCTATTATGCCACCATGGAGGCCAAGAATCAAATGATTCATTGTGACATCAAGTGGCCTAAAATGGCATGGGATGCATTGTGACACCACAGAGGTTAAGAGAAGCAAGGAACCATTGTGACCCAATGCAGGCTAACAATCTAATGATCCCTTTTGAAACCAGGTGGCGCAAAAGGACCACGGATGAACTCTGACAGCATGGGGACCTATAGAAGCAAGGAACCATTATGACACCATGAAGGCCAAGAATCAAATGGTTCATTGTAAGACCAAGTGGCCTAAAAGGGCTTGGAATGCATTGTGACACCACAGAGGTTAAGAGAAGCAAGGAACCATTGTGACCCAATGCAGGCTAACAATCTAATGATCCCTTGTGACACCAGGGGGTATAAAAAGGGCCAGGGATGGATTGTTACAGCACGGGGACCAATAGAAGCAAGGAGCTATTAAGCCACCGTGGAGGCCAAGAATCAAATGATTCATTGTGACATCAAGTGGCCTAAAAGGGCATGGGATGCATTGTGACAGCACAGGGGTTAAGAGAAGCAAGGATCCATTGTGACCCAATGGAGGCTAACAATCTAATGATCCCTTTTGACACCAATGGGCCTAAAAGGGGCAGGGATGTATTGTGAAAGCATGGGGCCCAATTAAAACCTGGTACAATTACGCCACCATGGAGGCCAAGAATCAAATGATTCATTGTGACATCAAGTGGCCTAAAAGGGCATGGGATGCATTGTGACACCACAGGGGTTAAGAGAAGCAAGGAACCATTGTGACCCAATGTAGGCTAACAATCTAAGAATCCCTTTTGACACCAGGGGGCGAAAAAGGACCACGGATGAACTCTGACAGCATGGGGACATATAGAAGCAAGGAACCATTATGACACCATGAAGGCCAAGAATAAAATGGTTCATTGTAAGACCAAGTGGCCTAAAAGGGCATGGAATGCATTGTGACACCACAGAGGTTAAGAGAAGCAAGGAACCATTGTGACCCAATGCAGGCTAAGCATCTAATGATCCGTTGTGGCACCACTGGGTATAAAAAGGGCCAGGGATGGATTGTTACAGCACGGGGACCAATAGAAGCAAGGATCTATTATTCCACCATGGAGGCCAAGAATCAAATGATTCATTGTGACATCAAGTGGCCTAAAAGGGCATGGGATGCATTGTGACACCACAGAGGTTAAGAGAAGCAAGGAACCATTGTGACCCAATGCAGGCTAACAATCTAATGATCCCTTGTGACACCAATGGGCCTAAAAGGGCCAGGGATGAATTGTTACAGCACAGGGATCAATAGAAGCAAGGATCTATTATGCCACCATGAAGGCCAAGAATCAAATGATTCATTGTGACATCAAGTGGCCTAAAAGGGCATGGGATGCATTGTGACACCACAGAGGTTAAGAGAAGCAAGGAACCATTGTGACCCAATGCAGGCTAACAATCTAAGAATCCCTTTTGAAACCAGGTGGCGCAAAAGGACCACGGATGAACTCTGACAGCATGGGGACCTATAGAAGCAAGGAACCATTATGACACCATGAAGGCCAAGAATCAAATGGTTCATTGTAAGACCAAGTGGCCTAAAAGGGCTTGGAATGCATTGTGACACCACAGAGGTTAAGAGAAGCAAGGAACCATTGTGACCCAATGCAGGCTAACAATCTAATGATCCCCTGAGGCACCAGGGGGTATAAAAAGGGCCAGGGATGGATTGTTACAGCACGGGGACCAATAGAAGCAAGGATCTATTATGCCACCGTGGAGGCCAAGAATCAAATGATTCGTTGTGACATCAAGTGGCCTAAAAGGGCATGGGATGCATTGTGACACCACAGGCGTTAAGAGAAGCAAGGATCCATTGAGACCCAATGGAGTCTAATAATCCCAGGGTCCCATTTGACACCAGGGGGCGTAAAAGGGCCAGGGATGAATTGTGACAGCACGGGGCCCAATAGAAACAAGGAACCATTATGACACCACGGAGGACAAGAATCAAATGATTCATTGTGACATCAAGTGGCCTAAAAGGGCATGGGATGCATTGTGACACCACAGAGGTTAAGAGAAGCAAGGAACCATTGTGACCCAATGCAGGCTAACAATATAATGATCCCTTGTGACACCAATGGGCCTAAAAGGGACAGGGATGAATTGTTACAGCACGGGGACCAATAGAAGCAAGGATCTATTATGCCACCATGGAGGCCAAGAATCAAATAATTCACTGTGACATCATGTGGCCTAAAAGGTCATGGGATGCATTGTGACAGCACAGGGGTTAAGAGAAGCCAGGATCCATTGTGACCCAATGGAGGCTAACAATCTAATGATCCCTTGTGACACCAATGGGCCTAAAAGTGGCAGGGATGCATTGTGAAAGCATGGGGCCCAATAGAAACCTCGTACAATTACGCCACCATGGAGGCCAAGAATCAAATAATTCATTGTGACATCATGTGGCCTAAAAGGGCATGGGATGCATTGTGACAGGACAGGGGTTAAGAGAAGCAAGGAACCATTGTGACCCAATGCAGGCTAACCATCTAATGATCCCTTGTGGCACCAGGGGGTATAAAAAGGGCCAGGGATGGATTGTTACAGCACGGGGACCAATAGAAGCAAGGATCTATTATGCCACCGTGGAGGCCAAGAAGCAAATGATTCATTGTGACATCAAGTGGCCTAAAAGGGCATGGGATGCATTGTGACAGCACAGGGGTTAAGAGAAGCAAGGATCCATTGTGACCCAATGGAGGCTAATAATCCCAGGATCCCATTTGACACCAGGGGGCGTAAAAGGGCCAGGGATGAATTGTGACAGCATGGAGCCCAATAGAAACAAGGGACCATTATGACACCATGGAGGCCAAGAAGCAAATGATTCATTGTGACATCAAGTGGCCTAAAAGGGCATGGGATGCATTGTGACACCACAGAGGTTAAGAGAAGCAAGGAACCATTGTGACCAAATGCAGGCTAACAATCTAATGATCCCTTGTGACACCAATGGGCCTAAGAGGGGAAGGGATGATTTGTGAAAGCATGGGGCCCCAGTAAAACCTGGTACAATTATGCCACCATGGAGGCCAAGAATCAAATGATTCATTGTGACATCAAGTGGCCTAAAAGGGCATGGGATGCATTGTGACACCACAGGGGTTAAGAGAAGTAAGGAACCATTGTAACCCAATGCAGGCTAACAATCTAAGAATCCCTTTTGACACCAGGGGGCGAAAAAGGACCATGGATGAACTCTGACAGCATGGGGACCTATAGAAGCAAGGAACCATTATGACACCATGAAGGCCAAGAATCAAATGGTTCATTGTAAGACCAAGTGGCCGAAAAGGGCTTGGAATGCATTGTGACACCACAGAGGTTAAGAGAAGCAAGGAACCATTGTGACCCAATGCAGGCTAACACTCTAATGATCCCTTGTGGCACCAGGGGGTATAAAAAGGGCCAGGGATGGATTGTTACAGCACGGGGACCAATAGAAGCAAGGATTTATTATGCCACCATGGAGGCCAAGAATCAAATGATTCATTGTGACATCAAGTGGCCTAAAAGGGCATGGGATGCATTGTGACAGCACAGGGGGTAAGAGAAGCAAGGATCCATTGTGACCCAATGGAGGCTAACAATCTAAAAATCCCTTTTGACACCAATGGGCCTTAAAGGAGCAGGGATTTATTGTGAAAGCATGGGGCCCAATGAAAACCTGGTACAATTACGCCACCATGGAGGCCAAGAATCAAATGATTCATTGTGACATCAAGTGGCCTAAAAGGGCATGGGATGCATTGTGACACCACAGGGGTTAAGAGAACCAAGGAACCATTGTGACCCAATGCAGGCTAACAATCTAAGAATCCCTTTTGACACCAGGGGGCGCAAAAGGACCACGGATGGACTCTGACAGCATGGGGACCTATGGAAGCAAGGAACCACTATGACACCATGAAGGCCAAGAATCAAATGGTTCATTGTAAGACCAAGTGGCCTAAAAGGGCTTGGAATGCATTGTGACACCACAGAGGTGAAGAGAAGCAAGGAACCATTGTGACCCAATGCAGGCTAACCATCTAATGATCCGTTGTGGCACCACTGGGTATAAAAAGGGCCAGGGATGGATTGTTACAGCACGGGGACCAATAGAAGCAAGGATCTATTATGCCACCATGGAGGCCAAGAATCAAATGATTCATTGTGACATCAAGTGGCCTAAAAGGGCATGGGATGCATTGTGACACCACAGAGGTTAAGAGAAGCAAGGAACCATTGTGACCCAATGCAGGCTAACAATCTAAGAATCCCTTTTGAAACCAGGTGGCGCAAAAGGACCACGGATGAACTCTGACATCATGGGGACCTATAGAAGCAAGGAACCATTATGACACCATGAAGGCCAAGAATCAAATGGTTCATTGTAAGACCAAGTGGCCTAAAAGGGCTTGGAATGCATTGTGACACCACAGAGGTTAAGAGAAGCAAGGAACCATTGTGACCCAATGCAGGCTAACAATCTAATGATCCCTTGAGGCACCAGGGGGTATAAAAAGGGCCAGGGATGGATTGTTACAGCACGGGGACCAATAGAAGCAAGGATCTATTATGCCACCGTGCAGGCCAAGAATCAAATGATTCATTGTGACATCAAGTGGCCTAAAAGGGCATGGGATGCATTGTGACAGCACAGGGGTTAAGAGAAGCAAGGATCCATTGTGACCCAATGGAGGCTAACAATCTAATGATCCCTTTTGACACCAATGGGCCTAAAAGGGGCAGGGATGAATTGTGAAAGCATGGGGCCCAATTAAAACCTGGTACAATTACGCCACCATGGAGGCCAAGAATCAAATGATTCATTGTGACATCAAGTGGCCTAAAAGGGCATGGGATGCATTGTGACACCACAGGGGTTAAGAGAAGCAAGGAACCATTGTGACCCAATGTAGGCTAACAATCTAAGAATCCCTTTTGACACCAGGTGGCGCAAAAGGACCACGGATGAACTCTGACAGCATGGGGACCTATAGAAGCAAGGAACCATTATGACACCATGAAGGCCAAGAATAAAATGATTCATTGTGACATCAAGTGGCCTAAAAGGGCTTGGAATGCATTGTGACAGCACAGAGGTTAAGAGAAGCAAGGAACCATTGTGACCCAATGCAGGCTAACCATCTAATGATCCGTTGTGGCACCACTGGGTATAAAAAGGGCCAGGGATGGATTGTTACAGCACGGGGACCAATAGAAGCAAGGATCTATTATGCCACCGTGGAGGCCAAGAATCAAATGATTCATTGTGACATCAAGTGGCCTAAAAGGGCATGGGATGCATTGTGACAGCACAGGGGTTAGGATGAAGCAAGGATCCATTGTGACCCAATGGAGGCTAATAATCCCAGGATCCCATTTGACACCAGGGGGCGTAAAAGGGCCAGGGATGAATTGTGACAGCATGGAGCCCAATAGAAACAAGGAACCATTATGACACCATGAAGGCCAAGAATCAAATTGTTCATTGTAAGACCAAGTGGCCTAAAAGGGCTTGGAATGCATTGTGACACCACAGAGGTTAAGAGAAGCAAGGAACCATTGTGACCCAATGCAGGCTAACAATCTAATGATCCCTTGTGACACCAATGGGCCTAAAAGGGGCAGGGATGAATTGCGAAAGCATGGGGCCCCAGTAAACCTGGTACAATTATGCCACCATGGAGGCCAAGAGTCAAATGATTCATTGTGACATCAAGTGGCCTAAAAGGGCATGGGATGCATTGTGACACCACAGGGGTTAAGAGAAGCAAGGAACCATTGTAACCCAATGCAGGCTAACAATCTAAGAATCCCTTTTGACACCAGGGGGCGAAAAAGGACCATGGATGAACTCTTACAGCATGGGGACCTATAGAAGCAAGGAACCATTATGACACCATGAAGGCCAAGAATCAAATGGTTCATTGTAAGACCAAGTGGCCTAAAAGGGCATGGGATGCCTTG
The DNA here is from genome assembly GCF_963662255.1 of Cinclus cinclus. Lineage (NCBI taxonomy): Eukaryota > Metazoa > Chordata > Aves > Passeriformes > Cinclidae > Cinclus > Cinclus cinclus. The sequence continues at coordinate 15,497 of NW_026912177.1, read as the reverse complement.
TGACACCACAGGGGTTAAGAGAAGCAAGGAACCATTGTGACCCAATGCAGGCTAACAATCTAAGAATCCCTTGTGGCACAAGGGGGCGCAAAACGACCACGGATGAACTCTGACAGCATGGGGACCTATAGAAGCAAGGAACCATTATGACACCATGAAGGCCAAGAATCAAATGGTTCATTGTAAGACCAAGTGGCCTAAAAGGGCTTGGAATGCATTGTGACACCACAGAGGTTAAGAGAAGCAAGGAACCATTGTGACCCAATGCAGGCTAACACTCTAATGATCCCTTGTGGCACCAGGGGGTATAAAAAGGGCCAGGGATGGATTGTTACAGCACGGGGACCAATAGAAGCAAGGATCTATTATGCCACCATGGAGGACAAGAATCAAATGATTCATTGTGACATCAAGTGGCCTAAAAGGGCATGGGATGCATTGTGACACCACAGAGATTAAGAGAAGCAAGGAACCATTGTGACCCAATGCAGGCTAACAATCTAAGAATCCCTTTTGACACCAGGGGGCGCAAAAGGACCACGGATGAACTCTGACAGCATGGGGACCTATAGAAGCAAGGAACCATTATGACACCATGAAGGCCAAGAATCAAATGGTTCATTGTAAGACCAAGTGGCCTAAAAGGCTTGGAATGCATTGTGACACCACAGAGGTTAAGAGAAGCAAGGAACCATTGTGACCCAATGCAGGCTAACAATCTAATGATCCCTTGTGGCACCAGGGGGTATAAAAAGGGCCAGGGATGGATTGTTACAGCACGGGGACCAATAGAAGCAAGGATCTATTATGCCACCGTGGAGGCCAAGAATCAAATGATTCATTGTGACATCAAGTGGCCTAAAAGGGCATGGGATGCATTGTGACAGCACAGGGGTTAAGAGAAGCAAGGATCCATTGTGACCCAATGGAGGCTAACAATCTAATAATCCCTTTTGACACCAATGGGCCTTAAAGGAGCAGGGATGTATTGTGAAAGCATGGGGCCCAATGAAAACCTGGTACAATTACGCCACCATGGAGGCCAAGAATCAAATGATTCATTGTGACATCAAGTGGCCTAAAAGGGCATGGGATGCATTGTGACACCACAGGGGTTAAGAGAAGCAAGGAACCATTGTAACCCAATGCAGGCTAACAATCTAAGAATCCCTTTTGAAACCAGGTGGCGCAAAAGGACCACGGATGAACTCTGACAGCATGGGGACCTATAGAAGCAAGGAACCATTATGACACCATGAAGGCCAAGAATCAAATGGTTCATTGTAAGACCAAGTGGCCTAAAAGGGCATGGGATGCATTGTGACACCACAGGGGTTAAGAGAAGCAAGGATCCATTGTGACCCAATGCAGGCTAACAATCTAAGAATCCCTTGTGGCACAAGGGGGCGCAAAACGACCACGGATGAACTCTGACAGCATGGGGACCTATAGAAGCAAGGAACCATTATGACACCATGAAGGCCAAGAATCAAATGGTTCATTGTGACATCAAGTGGCCTAAAAGGGCTTGGAATGCATTGTGACAGCACAGAGGTTAAGAGAAGCAAGGAACCATTGTGACCCAATGCAGGCTAACAATCTAATGATCCGTTGTGGCACCACTGGGTATAAAAAGGGCCAGGGATGGATTGTTACAGCACGGGGACCAATAGAAGCAAGGATCTATTATGCCACCATGGAGGCCAAGAATCAAATGATTCATTGTGACATCAAGTGGCCTAAAAGGGCATGGGATGCATTGTGACACCACAGAGGTTAAGAGAAGCAAGGAACCATTGTGACCCAATGCAGGCTAACAATCTAAGAATCCCTTTTGAAACCAGGTGGCGCAAAAGGACCACGGATGAACTCTGACAGCATGGGGACCTATAGAAGCAAGGAACCATTATGACACCATGAAGGCCAAGAATCAAATGGTTCATTGTAAGACCAAGTGGCCTAAAAGGGCATGGAATGCATTGTGACACCACAGAGGTTAAGAGAAGCAAGGAACCATTGTGACCCAATGCAGGCTAACAATCTAATGATCCCTTGAGGCACCAGGGGGTATATAAAGGGCCAGGGATGGATTGTTACAGCACGGGGACCAATAGAAGCAAGGATCTATTGAGCCACCGTGGAGGCCAAGAATCAAATGATTCATTGTGACATCAAGTGGCCTAAAAGGGCATGGGATGCATTGTGACAGCACAGGGGTTATGAGAAGCAAGGATCCATTGTGACCCAATGGAGGCTAACAATCTAATGATCCCTTTTGACACCAATGGGCCTAAAAGGGGCAGGGATGAATTGTGAAAGCATGGGGCCCAATTAAAACCTGGTACAATTACGCCACCATGGAGGCCAAGAATCAAATGATTCATTGTGACATCAAGTGGCCTAAAAGGGCATGGGATGCATTGTGACACCACAGGGGTTAAGAGAAGCAAGGAACCATTGTGACCCAATGTAGGCTAACAATCTAAGAATCCCTTTTGACACCAGGGGGCGCAAAAGGACCACGGATGAACTCTGACAGCATGGGGCCCAATAGAAGCAAGGAACCATTATGACACCATGAAGGCCAAGAATAAAATGATTCATTGTGACATCAAGTGGCCTAAAAGGGCTTGGAATGCATTGTGACACCACAGAGGTTAAGAGAAGCAAGGAACCATTGTGACCCAATGCAGGCTAACCATCTAATGATCCGTTGTGGAACCACTGGGTATAAAAAGGGCCAGGGATGGATTGTTACAGCACGGGGACCAATAGAAGCAAGGATCTATTATGCCACCGTGGAGGCCAAGAATCAAATGATTCATTGTGACATCAAGTGGCCTAAAATGGCATGGGATGCATTGTGACAGCACAGGGGTTAGGATGAAGCAAGGATCCATTGTGACCCAATGGAGGCTAATAATCCCAGGATCCCATTTGACACCAGGGGGCGTAAAAGGGCCAGGGATGAATTGTGACAGCATGGAGCCCAATAGAAACAAGGAACCATTATGACACCATGAAGGCCAAGAATCAAATGGTTCATTGTAAGACCAAGTGGCCTAAAAGGGCTTGGAATGCATTGTGACACCACAGAGGTTAAGAGAAGCAAGGAACCATTGTGACCCAATGCAGGCTAACAATCAAATGATCCCTTGTGACACCAATGGGCCTAAAAGGGGCAGGGATGTATTGTGAAAGCATGGGGCCCAATTAAAACCTGGTACAATTACGCCACCATGGAGGCCAAGAATCAAATGATTCATTGTGACATCAAGTGGCCTAAAAGGGCATGGGATGCATTGTGACACCACAGGGGTTAAGAGAAGCAAGGAACCATTGTGACCCAATGCAGGCTAACAATCTAAGAATCCCTTGTGGCACAAGGGGGCGCAAAATGACCACGGATGAACTCTGACAGCATGGGGACCTATAGAAGCAAGGAACCATTATGACACCATGAAGGCCAAGAATCAAATGGTTCATTGTAAGACCAAGTGGCCTAAAAGGGCTTGGAATGCATTGTGACACCACAGAGGTTAAGAGAAGCAAGGAACCATTGTGACCCTATGCAGGCTAACAATCTAATGATCCCTTGTGGCACCAGGGGGTATAAAAAGGGCCAGGGATGGATTGTTACAGCACGGGGACCAATAGAAGCAAGGATCTATTATGCCACCGTGGAGGCCAAGAATCAAATGATTCATTGTGACATCAAGTGGCCTAAAAGGCCATGGGATGCATTGTGACACCACAGGGGTTAACAGAAGCAAGGATCCATTGTCACCCAATTGAGGCTAACAATCTAAGGATCCCTTTTGACACCAATGGGCCTAAAAGGGTCAGGGATATATTGTGAAAGCATGGGGCCCAGTGAAAACATGGTACAATCAAGCCACCATGGAGGCCAAGAATCAAATGATTCATTGTGACATCAAGTGGCCTAAAAGGGCATGGGATGCATTGTGACACCACAGGGGTTAAATAAGCAAGGCACCATTGTAACCCAATGCAGGCTAACAATCTAAGAATCCCTTTTGACACCAGGGGGCGCAAAAGGACCACGGATGAACTCTGACAGCATGGGGACCTATAGAAGCAAGGAACCATTATGACACCATGAAGGCCAAGAATCAAATGGTTCATTGTGACATCAAGTGGCCTAAAAGGGCTTGGAATGCATTGTGACAGCACAGAGGTTAAGAGAAGCAAGAAACCATTGTGACCCAATGCAGGCTAACAATCTAATGATCCCTTGTGGCACCGGGGGGTATAAAAAAGGCCAGGGATGGATTGTTACAGCACGGGGACAAATAGAAGCAAGGATCTATTATGCCACCATGGAGGCCAAGAATCAAATGATTCATTGTGACATCAAGTGGCCTAAAAGGGCATGGGATGCATTGTGACACCACAGAGGTTAAGAGAAGCAAGGAACCATTGTGACCCAATGCAGGCTAACAATATAATGATCCCTTGTGACACCAATGGGCCTAAAAGGGACAGGGATGAATTGTTACAGCACGGGGACCAATAGAAGCAAGGATCTATTATGCCACCATGGAGGCCAAGAATCCAATAATTCACTGTGACATCATGTGGCCTAAAAGGTCATGGGATGCATTGTGACAGCACAGGGGTTAAGAGAAGCAAGGATCCATTGTGACCCAATGGAGGCTAACAATCTAATGATCCCTTGTGACACCAATGGGCCTAAAAGTGGCAGGGATGCATTGTGAAAGCATGGGGCCCAATAGAAACCTCGTAAAATTACGCCAACATGGAGGCCAAGAATCAAATAATTCATTGTGACATCATGTGGCCTAAAAGGGCATGGGATGCATTGTGACAGCACAGGGGTTAAGAGAAGCAAGGAACCATTGTGACCCAATGCAGGCTAACCATCTAATGATCCCTTGTGGCACCAGGGGGTATAAAAAGGGCCAGGGATGGATTGTTACAGCACGGGGACCAATAGAAGCAAGGATCTATTATGCCACCGTGGAGGCCAAGAATCAAATGATTCATTGTGACATCAAGTGGCCTAAAAGGGCATGGGATGCATTGTGACAGCACAGGGGTTAAGAGAAGCAAGGATCCATTGTGACCCAATGGAGGCTAATAATCCCAGGATCCCATTTGACACCAGGGGGCGTAAAAGGGCCAGGGATGAATTGTGACAGCATGGAGCCCAATAGAAACAAGGAACCATTATGACACCATGGAGGCCAAGAAGCAAATGATTCATTGTGACATCAAGTGGCCTAAAAGGGCATGGGATGCATTGTGACAGCACAGGGGGTAAGAGAAGCAAGGATCCATTGTGACCCAATGGAGGCTAACAATCTAAAAATCCCTTTTGACACCAATGGGCCTTAAAGGAGCAGGGATTTATTGTGAAACATGGTGCCCAATGAAAACCTGGTACAATTACGCCACCATGGAGGCCAAGAATCAAATGATTCATTGTGACATCAAGTGGCCTAAAAGGGCATGGGATGCATTGTGACACCACAGGGGTTAAGAGAACCAAGGAACCATTGTGACCCAATGCAGGCTAACAATCTAAGAATCCCTTTTGACACCAGGGGGCGCAAAAGGACCACGGATGGACTCTGACAGCATGGGGACCTATGGAAGCAAGGAACCATTATGACACCATGAAGGCCAAGAATCAAATGGTTCATTGTAAGACCAAGTGGCCTAAAAGGGCTTGGAATGCATTGTGACACCACAGAGGTTAAGAGAAGCAAGGAACCATTGTGACCCTATGCAGGCTAACAATCTAATGATCCCTTGTGGCACCAGGGGGTATAAAAAGGGCCAGGGATGAATTGTGACAGCATGGGGCCCAATAGAAACTAGGAACAATTATGACACCATGGAGGCCAATAATCAAATGATTCATTGTGACATCAAGTGGCCTAAAAGGGCATGGGATGCATTGTGACAGCACAGAGGTTAAGAGAAGCAAGGAACCATTGTGACCCAATGCAGGCTAACAATCTAATGATCCCTTGTGGCACCAGGGGGTATAAAAAGGGCCAGGGATGGATTGTTACAGCACGGGGACCAATAGAAGCAAGGATCTATTATGCCAACGTGGAGGCCAAGAATCAAATGATTCATTGTGACATCAAGTGGCCTAAAAGGGCATGGGATGCATTGTGACAGCACAGGGGTTAAGAGAAGCAAGGATCCATTGTGACCCAATGGAGGCCAATAGTCCCAGGATCCCATGTGACACCAGGGGGCGTAAAAGGGCCAGGGATGAATTGTGACAGCATGGAGCCCAATAGAAACAAGGAACCATTATGACACCATGGAGGCCAAGAAGCAAATGATTCATTGTGACATCAAGTGGCCTAAAAGGGCATGGGATGCATTGTGACACCACAGAGGTTAAGAGAAGCAAGGAACCATTGTGACCCAATGCAGGCTAACAATCTAATGATCCCTTGTGACACCAATGGGCCTAAAAGGGGAAGGGATGATTTGTGAAAGCATGGGGCCCCAGTAAAACCTGGTACAATTATGCCACCATGGAGGCCAAGAATCAAATGATTCATTGTGACATCAAGTGGCCTAAAAGGGCATGGGATGCATTGTGACACCACAGGGGTTAAGAGAAGTAAGGAACCATTGTAACCCAATGCAGGCTAACAATCTAAGAATCCCTTTTGACACCAGGGGGCGAAAACGGACCATGGATGAACTCTGACATCATGGGGACCTATAGAAGCAAGGAACCATTATGACACCATGAAGGCCAAGAATCAAATGGTTCATTGTAAGACCAAGTGGCCGAAAAGGGCTTGGAATGCATTGTGACACCACAGAGGTTAAGAGAAGCAAGGAACCATTGTGACCCAATGCAGGCTAACACTCTAATGATCCCTTGTGGCACCAGGGGGTATAAAAAGGGCCAGGGATGGATTGTTACAGCACGGGGACCAATAGAAGCAAGGATTTATTATGCCACCATGGAGGCCAAGAATCAAATGATTCATTGTGACATCAAGTGGCCTAAAAGGGCATGGGATGCATTGTGACAGCACAGAGGTTAAGAGAAGCAAGGAACCATTGTGACCCAATGCAGGCTAACAATCTAATGATCCCTTGTGGCACCAGGGGGTATAAAAAGGGCCAGGGATGGATTGTTACAGCACGGGGACCAATAGAAGCAAGGATCTATTATGCCACCGTGCAGGCCAAGAATCAAATGATTCATTGTGACATCAAGTGGCCTAAAAGGGCATGGGATGCATTGTGACAGCACAGGCGTTAAGAGAAGAAAGGATCCATTGTGACCCTATGCAGGCTAACAATCTAATGATCCCTTTTGACACCAATGGGCCTAAAAGGGGCAGTGATGTATTGTGAAAGCATGGGGCCCAATTAAAACCTGGTACAATTACGCCACCATGGAGGCCAAGAATCAAATGATTCATTGTGACATCAAGTGGCCTAAAAGGGCATGGGATGCATTGTGACACCACAGGGGTTAAGAGAAGCAAGGAACCATTGTGACCCAATGTAGGCTAACAATCTAAGAATCCCTTTTGACACCAGGGGGCGCAAAAGGACCACGGATGAACTCTGACAGCATGGGGACATATAGAAGCAAGGAACCATTATGACACCATGAAGGCCAAGAATAAAATGGTTCATTGTAAGACCAAGTGGCCTAAAAGGGCATGGAATGCATTGTGACACCACAGAGGTTAAGAGAAGCAAGGAACCATTGTGACCCAATGCAGGCTAAGCATCTAATGATCCGTTGTGGCACCACTGGGTATAAAAAGGGCCAGGGATGGATTGTTACAGCACGGGGACCAATAGAAGCAAGGATCTATTATGCCACCATGGAGGCCAAGAATCAAATGATTCATTGTGACATCAAGTGGCCTAAAAGGGCATGGGATGCATTGTGACACCACAGAGGTTAAGAGAAGCAAGGAACCATTGTGACCCAATGCAGGCTAACAATCTAATGATCCCTTGTGACACCAATGGGACTAAAAGGGCCAGGGATGAATTGTTACAGCACAGGGACCAATAGAAGCAAGGATCTATTATGCCACCATGGAGGCCAAGAATCAAATGATTCATTGTGACATCAAGTGGCCTAAAAGGGCATGGGATGCATTGTGACACCACAGAGGTTAAGAGAAGCAAGGAAACATTGTGACCCAATGCAGGCTAACAATCTAAGAATCCCTTTTGAAACCAGGTGGCGCAAAAGGACCACGGATGAACTCTGACAGCATGGGGACCTATAGAAGCAAGGAACCATTATGACACCATGAAGGCCAAGAATCAAATGATTCATTGTAAGACCAAGTGGCCTAAAAGGGCTTGGAATGCATTGTGACAGCACAGAGGTTAAGAGAAGCAAGGAACCATTGTGACCCAATGCAGGCTAACAATCTAATGATCCCTTGAGGCACCAGGGGGTGTATAAAGGGCCAGGGATGGATTGTAACAGCACGGGGACCAATAGAAGCAAGGATCCATTATGCCACCGTGGAGGCCAAGAATCAAATGATTCATTGTGACATCAAGTGGCCTAAAAGGGCATGGGATGCATTGTGACAGCACAGGCGTTATGAGAAGAAAGGATCCATTGTGACCCAATGCAGGCTAACAATCTAATGATCCCTTTTGACACCAATGGGCCTAAAAGGGGCAGGGATGAATTGTGAAAGCATGGGGCCCAATTAAAACCTGGTACAATTACGCCACCATGGAGGCCAAGAATCAAATGATTCATTGTGACATCAAGTGGCCTAAAAGGGCATGGGATGCATTGTGACACCACAGGGGTTAAGAGAAGCAAGGAACCATTGTGACCCAATGTAGGCTAACAATCTAAGAATCCCTTTTGACACCAGGTGGCGCAAAAGGACCACGGATGAACTCTGACAGCATGGGGAGCTATAGAAGCAAGGAACCATTATGACACCATGAAGGCCAAGAATCAAATGATTCATTGTGACATCAAGTGGCCTAAAAGGGCTTGGAATGCATTGTGACACCACAGAGGTTAAGAGAAGCAAGGAACTATTGTGACCCAATGCAGGCTAACCATCTAATGATCCGTTGTGGCACCACTGGGTATAAAAAGGGCCAGGGATGGATTGTTACAGCACGGGGACCAATAGAAGCAAGGATCTATTATGCCACCGTGGAGGCCAAGAATCAAATGATTCATTGTGACATCAAGTGGCCTAAAAGGGCATGGGATGCATTGTGACAGCACAGGGGTTAGGATGAAGCAAGGATCCATTGTGACCCAATGGAGGCTAATAATCCCAGGATCCCATTTGACACCAGGGGGCGTAAAAGGGCCAGGGATGAATTGTGACAGCATGGAGCCCAATAGAAACAAGGAACCATTATGACACCATGAAGGCCAAGAATCAAATGGTTCATTGTAAGACCAAGTGGCCTAAAAGGGCTTGGAATGCATTGTGACACCACAGAGGTTAAGAGAAGCAAGGAACCATTGTGACCCAATGCAGGCTAACAATCTAATGATCCCTTGTGACACCAATGGGCCTAAAAGGGGCAGGGATGATTTGTGAAAGCATGGGGCCCCAGTAAAACCTGGTACAATTATGCCACCATGGAGGCCAAGAATCAAATGATTCATTGTGACATCAAGTGGCCTAAAAGGGCATGGGATGCATTGTGACACCACAGGGGTTAAGAGAAGCAAGGAACCATTGTAACCCAATGCAGGCTAACAATCTAAGAATCCCTTTTGACACCAGGGGGCGCAAAAGGACCACGGATGAACTCTGACATCATGGGGACCTATAGAAGCAAGGAACCATTATGACACCATGAAGGCCAAGAATCAAATGGTTCATTGTAAGACCAAGTGGCCTAAAAGGGCATGGGATGCATTGTGACACCACAGAGGTTAAGAGAAGCAAGGAACCATTGTGACCCAATGCAGGCTAACAATCTAATGATCCCTTGTGACACCAATGGGCCTAAAAGGGCCAGGGATGAATTGTTACAGCAGAGGGACCAATAGAAGCAAGGATCTATTATGCCACCGTGCAGGCCAAGAATCAAATGATTCATTGTGACATCAAGTGGCCTAAAAGGGCATGGGATGCATTGTGACAGCACAGGCGTTAAGAGAAGAAAGGATCCATTGTGACCCAATGCAGGCGAACAATCTAATGATCCCTTTTGACACCAATGGGCCTAAAAGGGGCAGGGATGTATTGTGAAAGCATGGGGCCCAATTAAAACCTGGTACAATTACGCCACCATGGAGGCCAAGAATCAAATGATTCATTGTGACATCAAGTGGCCTAAAAGGGCATGGGATGCATTGTGACACCACAGGGGTTAAGAGAAGCAAGGAACCATTGTGACCCAATGTAGGCTAACAATCTAGGAATCCCTTTTGACACCAGGTGGCGCAAAAGGACCACGGATGAACTCTTACAGCATGGGGACCTATAGAAGCAAGGAACCATTATGACACCATGAAGGCCAAGAATCAAATGGTTCATTGTGACATCAAGTGGCCTAAAAGGGCATGGAATGCATTGTGACACCACAGAGGTTAAGAGAAGCAAGGAACCATTGTGACCGAATGCAGGCTAACCATCTAATGATCCCTTGTGGCGCCACTGGGTATAAAAAGGGCCAGGGATGGATTGTTACAGCACGGGGACCAATAGAAGCAAGGATCTATTATGCCACCATGGAGGCCAAGAATCAAATGATTCATTGTGACATCAAGTGGCCTAAAAGGGCATGGGATGCATTGTGACACCACAGAGGTTAAGAGAAGCAAGGAACCATTGTGACCCAATGCAGGCTAACAATCTAATGATCCCTTGTGACACCAATGGGCCTAAAAGGGCCAGGGATGAATTGTTACAGCACAGGGACCAATAGAAGCAAGGATCTATTATGCCACCATGGAGGCCAAGAATCAAATGATTCATTGTGACATCAAGTGGCCTAAAAGGGCATGGGATGCATTGTGACACCACAGAGGTTAAGAGAAGCAAGGAACCATTGTGACCCAATGCAGGCTAACAATCTAAGAATCCCTTTTGAAACCAGGTGGCGCAAAAGGACCACGGATGAACTCTGACAGCATGGGGACCTATAGAAGCAAGGAACCATTATGACACCATGAAGGCCAAGAATCAAATGGTTCATTGTAAGACCAAGTGGCCTAAAAGGGCTTGGAATGCATTGTGACACCACAGAGGTTAAGAGAAGCAAGGAACCATTGTGACCCAATGCAGGCTAACAATCTAATGATCCCTTGAGGCACCAGGGGGTATATAAAGGGCCAGGGATGGATTGTTACAGCACGGGGACCAATAGAAGCAAGGATCTATTATGCCACCGTGGAGGCCAAGAATCAAATGATTCATTGTGACATCAAGTGGCCTAAAAGGGCATGGGATGCATTGTGACAGCACAGGGGTTAAGAGAAGCAAGGATCCATTGTGACCCAATGGAGGCTAACAATCTAATGATCCCTTTTGACACCAATGGGCCTAAAAGGGGCAGGGATGAATTGTGAAAGCATGGGGCCCAATTAAAACCTGGTACAATTACGCCACCATGGAGGCCAAGAATCAAATGATTCATTGTGACATCAAGTGGCCTAAAAGGGCATGGGATGCATTGTGACACCACAGGGGTTAAGAGAAGCAAGGAACCATTGTGACCCAATGTAGGCTATCAATCTAAGAATCCCTTTTGACACCAGGGGGCGCAAAAGGACCACGGATGAACTCTGACAGCATGGGGACCTATAGAAGCAAGGAACCATTATGACACCATGAAGGCCAAGAATAAAATGATTCATTGTGACATCAAGTGGCCTAAAAGGGCTTGGAATGCATTGTGACACCACAGAGGTTAAGAGAAGCAAGGAACCATTGTGACCCAATGCAGGCTAACCATCTAATGATCCGTTGTGGCACCACTGGGTATAAAAAGGGCCAGGGATGGATTGTTACAGCACGGGGACCAATAGAAGCAAGGATCTATTATGCCACCGTGGAGGCCAAGAATCAAATGATTCATTGTGACATCAAGTGGCCTAAAAGGGCATGGGATGCATTGTGACAGCACAGGGGTTAGGATGAAGCAAGGATCCATTGTGACCCAATGGAGGCTAATAATCCCAGGATCCCATTTGACACCAGGGGGCGTAAAAGGGCCAGGGATGAATTGTGACAGCATGGAGCCCAATAGAAACAAGGAACCATTATGACACCATTAAGGCCAAGAATCAAATGGTTCATTGTAAGACCAAGTGGCCTAAAAGGGCTTGGAATGCATTGTGACACCACAGAGGTTAAGAGAAGCAAGGAACCATTGTGACCCAATGCAGGCTAACAATCTAATGATCCCTTGTGACACCAATGGGCCTAAAAGGGGCAGGGATGAATTGTGAAAGCATGGGGCCCCAGTAAAACCTGGTACAATTATGCCACCATGGAGGCCAAGAGTCAAATGATTCATTGTGACATCAAGTGGCCTAAAAGGGCATGGGATGCATTGTGACACCACAGGGGTTAAGAGAAGCAAGGAACCATTGTAACCCAATGCAGGCTAACAATCTAAGAATCCCTTTTGACACCAGGGGGCGAAAAAGGACCATGGATGAACTTTGACATCATGGGGACCTATAGAAGCAAGGAACCATTATGACACCATGAAGGCCAAGAATCAAATGGTTCATTGTAAGACCAAGTGGCCTAAAAGGGCTTGGAATGCATTGTGACACCACAGAGGTTAAGAGAAGCAAGGAACCATTGTGACCCAATGCAGGCTAACACTCTAATGATCCCTTGTGGCACCAGGGGGTATAAAAAGGGCCAGGGATGGATTGTTACAGCACGGGGACCAATAGAAGCAAGGATATATTATGCCACCATGGAGGCCAAGAATCAAATGATTCATTGTGACATCAAGTGGCCTAAAAGGGCATGGGATGCATTGTGACACCACAGAGATTAAGAGAAGCAAGGAACCATTGTGACCCAATGCAGGCTAACAATCTAAGAATCCCTTTTGACACCAGGGGGCGCAAAAGGACCACGGATGAACTCTGACAGCATGGGGACCTATAGAAGCAAGGAACCATTATGACACCATGAAGGCCAAGAATCAAATGGTTCATTGTAAGACCAAGTGGCCTAAAAGGGCATGGGATGCATTGTGACACCACAGAGGTTAAGAGAAGCAAGGAACCATTGTGACCCAATGCAGGCTAACAATCTAATGATCCTTTGTGGCACCAGGGGGTATAAAAAGGGCCAGGGATGGATTGTTACAGCACGGGGACCAATAGAAGCAAGGATCTATTATGCCACCATGGAGGCCAAGAATCAAATGATTCATTGTGACATCAAGTGGCCTAAAAGGGCATGGGATGCATTGTGACAGCACAGGGGTTAAGAGAAGCAAGGATCCATTGTGACCCAATGGAGGCTAACAATCTAATAATCCCTTTTGACACCAATGGGCCTTAAAGGAGCAGGGATGTATTGTGAAAGCATGGGGCCCACTGAAAACCTGGTACAATTACGCCACCATGGAGGCCAAGAATCAAATGATTCATTGTGACATCAAGTGGCCTAAAAGGGCATGGGATGCATTGTGACACCACAGGGGTTAAGAGAAGCAAGGAACCATTGTAACCCAATGCAGGCTAACAATCTAAGAATCCCTTTTGACACCAGGGGGCGCAAAAGGACCACGGATGAACCCTGACAGCATGGGGACCTATAGAAGCAAGGAACCATTATGACACCATGAAGGCCAAGAATCAAATGGTTCATTGTGACATCAAGTGGCCTAAAAGGGCTTGGAATGCATTGTGACAGCACAGAGGTTAAGAGAAGCAAGGAACCATTGTGACCCAATGCAGGCTAACAATCTAATGATCCCTTGTGGCACCAGGGGGTATAAAAAGGGCCAGGGATGGATTGTTTCAGCACGGGGACCAATAGAAGCAAGGATCTATTATGCCACCGTGCAGGCCAAGAATCAAATGATTCATTGTGACATCAAGTGGCCTAAAAGGGCATGGGATGCATTGTGACAGCACAGGGGTTAAGAGAAGCAAGGATCCATTGTGACCCAATGGAGGCTAACAATCTAATAATCCCTTTTGACACCAATGGGCGTAAAAGGGGCAGGGATGTATTGTGAAAGCATGGGGCCCAGTGAAAACATGGTACAATCAAGCCACCATGGAGGCCAAGAATCAAATGATTCATTGTGACATCAAGTGGCCTAAAAGGGCATGGGATGCATTGTGACACCACAGGGGTTAAGAGAAGCAAGGAACCATTGTGACCCAATGCAGGCTAACAATCTAAGAATCCCTTTTGAAACCAGGTGGCGCAAAAGGACCACGGATGAACTCTTACAGCATGGGGACCTATAGAAGCAAGGAACCATTATGACACCATGAAGGCCAAGAATCAAATGGTTCATTGTAAGACCAAGTGGCCTAAAAGGGCATGGGATGCATTGTGACACCACAGGGGTTAAGAGAAGCAAGGAACCATTGTGACCCAATGCAGGCTAACAATCTAAGAATCCCTTGTGGCACAAGGGGGCGCAAAACGACCACGGATGAACTCTGACAGCATGGGGACCTATAGAAGCAAGGAACCATTATGACACCATGAAGGCCAAGAATCAAATGGTTCACTGTAAGACCAAGTGGCCTAAAAGGGCTTGGAATGCATTGTGACACCACAGAGGTTAAGAGGAGCAAGGAACCATTGTGACCCTATGCAGGCTAACAATCTAATGATCCCTTGTGGCACCAGGGGGTATAAAAAGGGCCAGGGATGGATTGTTACAGCACGGGGACCAATAGAAGCAAGGATCTATTATGCCACCGTGGAGGCCAAGAATCAAATGATTCATTGTGACATCAAGTGGCCTAAAAGGGCATGGGATGCATTGTGACAACACAGGGGTTAAGAGAAGCAAGGCACCATTGTAACCCAATGCAGGCTAACAATCTAAGAATCCCTTTTGAAACCAGGTGGCGCAAAAGGACCACGGATGAACTCTGACAGCATGGGGACCTATAGAAGCAAGGAACCATTATGACACCATGAAGGCCAAGAATCAAATGGTTCATTGTGACATCAAGTGGCCTAAAAGGGCTTGGAATGCATTGTGACAGCACAGAGGTTAAGAGAAGCAAGGAACCATTGTGACCCAATGCAGGCTAACAATCTAATGATCCCTTGTGGCACCGGGGGGTATAAAAAAGGCCAGGGATGGATTGTTACAGCACGGGGACAAATAGAAGCAAGGATCTATTATGCCACCATGGAGGCCAAGAATCAAATGATTCATTGTGACATCAAGTGGCCTAAAAGGGCATGGGATGCATTGTGACACCACAGAGGTTAAGAGAAGCAAGGAACCATTGTGACCCAATGCAGGCTAACAATCTAATGATCCCTTGT